>NC_133387.1:42813721-43122960 GCF_047511655.1 Castor canadensis
TCAAAATAGAAGTTGTCATTGAAAAAAATTTATAATATTCTATGCATATAAATTAAGGGTTCCTGAACATTGAAAAATTTGAATTAAGACTGATGTTGAAAAACAAAAAAAATGTTTTTTTTTGTACCAGGCAGGTATGAATTCTTTTTGCTGTTTGTCATCAATTGGCTGTTAGAAATATTTTAGCAACTTTGTATTACATTGTAAATCATTCTAAAGTTCAATGGTATTGAACTTTATAATAAATGACTTATGAAGTTCACTTCCTTTAAGTTCAAAATCATTTAGAATGATGGAATAAAAGTTTTCAATCAATGGAACAAAAAATGCGCTTAGCTTTCAGTGAAATATTTTACTGAAAATAAGTTTACAAAGAAGTCACTGAAATTTAAACTCACAAAGTAAAACATAATTTAAATAAACTCAATAGTTGGCATTCAAATAGAGGAAAACTCAGTTTTTTAAATTCTGTAATTGTGTTTTAGAATAACCTGACTTGCAAGAAATAGCTTCTGATTGATCAAACATTGTTAGCTCTTACCTCTTATAGTAGAAATTTAACAGGTCTTATATTTTGCAGCATTGAAATTTGGCCAAGCATTTGAAATAATGATACAGATTAGCTATTTTCGAACTTCAGTTTCATAAAAACATTTGCTGAAGATGATGTTTGGAATTTTAACAAAAAAACCTTATTAGTGAAAACATTTGGATTGAAATATTTACATATTTCTAAGAAGGATTAAAATTTAAGAGGAATGATTCAGAATCTCTCTTAATATTCAATATACCTGAGTAGGGAGAATATTTTCTCATTTCAAGATATAGTCATCTGCAGAGCAAAGCAAATTAAGGTTATTCATCATTTAATGTACTAGTCATAGCATGCAACACTAAAAAGAATTATAGGAAAATTTCGGATAAAACTTAAAAATAGTATCACTTAAAATACTTCCTTCAGAAAAATACAGGCAACATAGTACTAGAAATAAATAAAAAATGGCTTAAGGTACATATATACTCAATTTTGTTAATTTTAATGTTCAGATAATCAGCTCACTTCTTTGTTCATTTATTTTTGTGGGACTGGTGTTTGAATTCAGGGTTGAATTCAGGTGTGACCTGAGTCACAACTTCAGCTCATTTTGGTCTAGTTATTGTGGGTATAGAGTGTCACAAATTATTTGTCTGGGCTGGCCTTGATCCCAATCTCATAATCCCAGCTTTCACTAGCTAGGATTGCAGGTGTATGCCATCCATACCCATGTAACTTAATCTTTGACATAAAAGTAACTATATACATTCTTGTTGTAAGAAATAGTTTCATTTTTAATAAGCATATACTATAGTTTCTCTAATAAAGTTAACTATATTTGTTGTCTTTTAAATAATTACATTAATTAATAAACAATTTACATATTTCACTCACTCCCATTTTATTCTCAGAATTGTCCCATTTTGGGTAATAAATTACATGTTACTGAAGGAATGACTGCAATGACCTACTTTTAAGTCTGAGTCATGTTTCTATTCTAATGATACTCCCCTAATAAATAAGCAGTTTCTTGAAAACAAAATTCAAGTTTGTGTCTCCATCTATAAATATCATAATGTACCCCCAGTACAACTATTATATGCTAAAAAAATAGAAGTTTGTGTCTTGAATTAAGCTTTTTTTGAAAGGAAACAAGAAAACATCAGATTGTGGCATTCTGAAATATGTCTACAATTCAACATACTAGGCTCCCTGGAGTCCTACAAGTTCAGCTGAGAGAAATAACCCTCATTTAAATAGAAGGTCTGAAGAACACTAGTTTATACCTTCTACTTCAGAAGTTAAGCCCCTCAAGGTTTCTTTATTTACTGGAATTCCCCAGCAGTTTGAACATCAGAAAATGGATGACAGCAAAGACTAAGGTTACAGTAATAGTTTTCAAAAATAATTGTGAAGAGATGAGGGTTGAAAAGAGGATTATAATATATGTAAAACTAGCATACTTTATCTTTTATGAATGCAGAGATTCTCAGAAGTTCAGCCACCTGTGCAATCAAGATGCTATGAAATTTTTTTGATCTCTCCTAATTTGGGTTAGATATAGCCCATTTGTTTAAAATGTTTAATAACTTATGCACTAATTGCTTGTTTAAACCCACACTGACTGGCAAGCTTTCTGTTATTACTGATAAAATATAGATTATCCTGAATATTTATGCATAATTTGCATGTGAGTGACATTTATGATTAACACAAACTTAATTTGTTAGTGAAATAAAATTTAAAAGATGTCTTTGTGTGTTCTACTGAAATGATGAGCAGAGGTCATTAATCAAATAAGTTCCTTTTGTTCTTAATTTTTATGCCAGATGAATGAATAAAGACACAAGGAAAAGAGTATTTGGTTAGTCTTGGGCTTTCATTAAAAAGATTTAATTTTTTAATGAGCCAGATAATTTCTGAGCCTGAACTGCTGTAATGAAATTAGGCATTTCAGAAAACTTCCTTAACATTCTTCTATCAAGATGTTGCATATGTTTCTATCTTATCTAATTCATACTGTCTCCTTAAAAACTGGTTGGTGATCTCTATGCATTTTGAAAGAATATATATTTTTAATTCTGCTTCATTGTCCCTAGTAAACTATGAAAAGGTGAGAGATTTCTATAATGTTAAGTGTAGCTTAATTGAAACTCAGCAAATCAAAGATGTGCTAATCCACTAAAAATTACACAAGTCAGAAGGTCCAAGATGTCGACTAGGGTAAGGAAGCAGAAAGTCTAATCTATGTGACTCCAAAACCTCCCTGAGAAGTTGGAGCCACACCTGGGTAACTCTGACTTCCTGTAGCCAAAATAATAACTGCCATCACACTAGGTGCAGGAAAAAATTCAAAGACTGGCCCACAAATCAGCCTTTAATTGTACCTAATAGCCAACAAGGTGGGGCTCCCACCACCACCACAGCTGTCAGCTCCAGACAGAACAAATAGGTCAGCACCATGCATCACAGGAAATTCCCTCAGCCAACCCTGGGGTAAACCAACACAGCCACTGGGCAGACTGACTCTCTCCTGCAAAAAAGTGAATAACAAACAACAAACTGTAATCTACCACAACAGCAGAGAGGGATGGAACACTGAAAGTGCACTGGAGAAATGGGGAGGGGCCAGGAGCTAATCTCAGTGAGAACTCTCAGTAAACAAACACTGGAAAGGAAGAAAGGTGGAGAGCAGGCAAGCAATAAGCCAGTCCCTGAAGCAGGGCAGATAGCAGATCACAGAGATCATCTCCTCAGCCAGTGAGCAATACCCAAAGCCAAACTGGCTCACAAAACTGAAAAACAGGCAGCGAACCATAATAACACACTGACTGCAGGGATGGGGGGGGGGGGCCCTGCACCAGAGAAAGGGGGTGAGGCAAAGAAATAAACCCCCAGCATGGAAATCCTAGTAAAAAAGCACAGCAAAACGCCACATCCAAAGCAGGGTAACTAGTGGACTGCAGAGCTGATCTCCTGAACCTAAGGGCAGCATTCAAACTTAAACTGCCCCACCTCACTGGAGCAGGAGTTGACCAAGCAGCTGCAGCTGAAGGGTAACACAGCTATCAACTGATGAAATCAATAGCTCTGACCACACTGCATAATCTGGCAAAGCTACCTCACCTCACGTTTTCAATTCAACTGGTAGATAGTAGAACAAAACACTACTCACAAGCTAATCACCTGGTGAGACCATTTCAGAGCCTTAGTTTACACACCAATGCCAGGACTGGATGCTAGAAGACTTACTCCAGAACTTAAACCAAGACTGAAGTTCTATTGTTCCTGAACCAGGTTTTTTTTTTTTTTTTGTATGTTTGTTCATTTTTTTCTCTTTTTTTTTTGTCTTTTTGTTTGTCTTGTTATTATGGGTTTTCTGTTTTTATTTCTATCCCCAATATCATTTTTTTCTTTCTAAACTATCAATTTTACCATCATCATCATCTTCTCATCCCTATTCTTATCCCCTTCACTCTCCCTCCTTCTCCTGTGCTAAAATACATTGCTTTCCTCCCCAACAACTCATTCTGCTTCTTCTCATCCACTCTATCCTCCTGCCTCACCTTCCTCTCCCATTCTCCCCCAACCTGTTGCCAGACTACCACTCCCTCCTACAAACTCATCACCCCCTGACCAACCTACTATACCAACTTTACACAACCCCAAACCCCTACAATCCCTGACACAAGCACCATCCACTACAATAACAGAAATACCCTCAAACACACACAAGGACCACAAAAAATAGCAGCCTCGCACTGCTTTCCCCACCCACCCACCACATTTCCTGCCTACCCTTTCAGTGCCACCTTATCCAACTCCCCTAATTTCTATAGCTAGCCTCACAAACGTTAACCCCCCAACTCCCACTGCTTATAGATATTACCACCAACGGGCCTTCTATATAACATATAAACTACTGGTTGGCTATTAAACCTGTGAATTAATTATTACAAAATTACATCCAGACCAGGGACAGAAATAACACACCAACCTAGCTAAAAACCCAAGACAACCAATAAACAAAAAATAAATCAAAGGAAAGAAAACAGGTGACTAAAACCACCAACTAGTCTATCAAGAACATAGTTGCATAGTACCAAGTGGAGCAATGGCAAGGAAAAAAAGGGATGGAAACCACTCTACCCTGAAAAATAATTCAATGCAAGATTCAGAGAGAAATGAAGAAAATGGATACCCAGTTCCTGACTCCAGCAAAACAAAGATAAATGACACCAAGGAACTCAGTGATGCCCACAAAAAATCCTCAAAGAAGAAATTCTGGAAATAATTGCTGAGAATTTCATGGAGATGATACTATATGCAGTTAACCAAAAGGTACAAGATGCACTCAAGAATTTCAAGACATCAAAAGTAAAGAACATGAGAAGAAACAGAAACAAATAAATGAACTCATGGGAACCCTAAATAAACACTGAAATGAAAAAGGTAACACTATAAATAGAGAGATAAATGAATTAAATGTGAAAATAGAAAATATTAAAGAAGAAGTAACCCATGATATGGAAAACCTCAGAAAAAAGAATCAAACAGAAACACAAAACACAGAAGAAGGCTAGTCCAGCAGACCAGAACAAGTGGAAGGCAGACTCTCTGAACTCAAAGATAAAATAGGAATTAAAGGAAAACTGAAGAACTATTAGTCAAACAACTCAATACCTGCAAAAGGAATATACAAGAACCCACCGACTCCACGAAAAGACCAAACCTGCAAGTCATGTGCATTGAAGAAGGAGAAGAGGTCCAAGCAAAGGGATCCATAATATTTTCAATGAAATATTAACAGAAAATTGCCCAAATGTAGAGAAAGTTATGCCCATTTGGGTACAGGAAGCCTCCAGGACACCAAATAGAGTTAACCAAAATAGAACTTCCTCACAACATATTATCATTAAAACAAAAAGCACAGAGAACAGAGAAAGAATGTTGAGGTGTGCAAGAGAGAGAGAAAACAAATAACATGCAAAGGCAAACCCATCAAAATCACAGCATATTTCTCAATGGAAAACTTAAAACAAGAAGGGCATGAAATGAAGTATTCTGGGAAATGAATGAAAATAATTTCAATCCTAGGATACTCTACCCAGCAAAGGTATCATTCAAAATAGATGGAGCAATAAAAATCTTCCATGGTAAGTGGATACTAAGAGAATATATGACTACCAAGCCACCATAACAAAAGATTCTCCAAGGAATTCTGCATACAGAAAATGAAAGCAAAGAAAACCACAAGAGGATGGTAAGTATCAAACCTCAGGAAGAAAAGACAAGGAGTCAGAGAGTAACATTGATTCAGCTGCACACGATCAAACCCTTAAACAACAAAAACAGCTAAATGGCAGGAAACACCACATACTTACCAATATTCACATTGAATGTCAACTGACTCAATTCCCCCATCAAAAGACACCCTTTGACAAACTGGATTAAAAACGAAGATCCAACAATCTGTTGTTTACAGGAAACCCATCCCATTAACAGATGACAGCCAGAGAAATAAGGCAAGAAGAAGAAATATACAGAATACAAATAAGTAAATGAACTGTCAATATATCCTTATTTGCAGATGACATGATCCTATACCTCAAAGACCCCAAAAACTCTACCCAAAAACTCCTAGACACCAAATACAGCTTCAGCAATGTGGCAGGATACAAAATCAACTTGCAAAAATCATTAGTTTTCTATATACCAACAATGAAAAAATTGAGAAAGAATATATGAAAACAATTCAATTTGCAATAACCTCAAAACCCCCCCAAAACTTATGAGCAAACTTAACAAAGAATGTGAATGACCTCTACAGGGAGAACTACAAACCTCTGAAGAAAGGGATTGAGGAAAATTACAGAAGATGGAAAGTTCTCCCATGCTCATGGATTGGTAAAATCAGCATAGTACAATTGGCTATACTACCAAAAGTAATCTACATGTTCAGGGCAATTCCCATCAAAATCCCAAAGACATTCATCTCATAGATTGAAAAATTTACCATAAAATTTTTTGGAAACACAAGAGACTGCAAATAGCCAAGGCAATACTCAGCAAAAAGACCAATGCTGGAGGTATCACAATACCCAACTTCAAACTATACTATAGAGCCATAGCGATTAAAACAGCACGGTACTGGCACAAAAACAGATATGAAGACCAGTGAGACAGAATAGCAGACCCAGATATGAATCCACACAGCTATTTCTACCTTATTTTTGACAAAGGCCCCCAAAACATAAGATGGATAATAGCCTCTTCAACAAATGTTGCTGGGAAAATTGGTTATCTGCCTGCAGATCCAATCTATCACCCTGTACTAGTATCAACTCAAAAAAAGATCAAGGACCCTAATATCAGACCTGAAACTTTGAAGCTAATACAGAGAAGAGCAGGGAATACTCTGGAACCAATAGGTATCAGCAAGGACTCCCTCAATAGATCCCCAGCTGCTCAGCAGGTAAGAGGAAGTATGGACAAATGGGACTTCACAAAATTCAAAACCTTCTGCACAACAAATGAAATGGTCTCTAAACTGAAGAGACCACATACAGAGTGAGAGAAAATATTTGTTAGCTATACATCAAAGGACTGATAAGCAGAATATACAGGGAGCTCACAAAATTAAACTCCCCCAAAATAAATGATCCAATAAAGAAATGGGCAAATGAAATAAACACATCCTTTTCAAAGGAAGAAATACAAATAGCCAAAAAACACATGAAAAAATGCTCAACATCTCTGGCCATGAAGGAAAATGCAAATCAAAACCACACTAAGTTTCCACCTCACCCCTGTTAGAATAGCCATCATCAAAAACACCACCACAACAAATATTGGCAAGGATGTTGGCGAAAAAGGAACCCTCATACATTGCTGGTGGGAATGTAAGCTAGTACAACCATTTTGGAAAACAATATGGAGGCTTCTTAAAAAACTAAACATAGATTTGCCATATGAGCTAGCAATCCCACTCCTGTGGATATACCCAAAAGAATGGGAGTCAGGTTATTCTATAGGCACCTGCACACCCATGTTTATTGCAGCACTATTCACAATAGCCAAGTTATGGAAGCAGCTAAGATGCCCACTATTGATGAATAGATTAAGAAAATGTGTTATTTATACACAATGGAATTTTACTCAACCATGAAGAAGAATGAAATCTTGTCATTCGCAAGTAAATGGATGGAACTCGAGAACATCATCTTAAGCAAAGTTAGCCAGGCTAAGAAGGCCAAAAATCATATGTTCTTCCCATATGCAGACTTTAGACCTAAAATAAATGAAGTAATATTATTGGACATGGGTCACACACTAAGGGGAGAACACCCACAGGAGGAATAGGGAAAGGTAGTAAACCCAAAACTTGAAAGTGTTTGATGTTCCCACTGTAGAGGGGCAAATATAGTAATCTAAAACTCACAGAGATCACTATGGGAAGGTGATGAGGAAGTAATGTAAAGGTATGGTAGAGTTGAACAAATTCGGGATGTAATACACATGTGCATGGAAGCAATGCTAGAAATCTCTCTGTGTAGCTATCCTTATCTCAAACTAGTAACAACACTATGTCTTTCTTATCATTGGTTTTGTCTTCTCTTCAACAAAATTGGAGAAGAGGGCAGAACAGGTTCTGCCTGGAAATGAGGGGAGTTCGGGGGAGAAGGAAAGGGCATGGGGTAGGGGGGAGTAATGGCCCAAACAATGTATGCATATATGAATAAAAAATTTAAATAAAAATTACACAAGTCACATTATGCAACCCATTCTCTTAGCCTTCTGGATCAGACCATCTCTCAATATTAATTACATCATCTATTACGATTCTGAAGCTAAAATATTAAATATTTAATATGGGTTTGCTTTTCCTAAACCTCTCTCTGCCTCTAATTCTTTAAGTAAATATAGGCTAGATTTTCTCCAATGATAGCTTAGATTATGGTTATGTCATTACTACTTTTTTATTTCATTTTTTTTATTGGTAGTGGCAACAAGATTCACCAACTCAGAGAGTACCAAGCTGTGTGAGCACACATGCCACTTGAAGATTTCTCTAAGCAAGAACCTTTCTGTGATCTGTATTGATTTTTTTTAAAAAATCCCTTATTGATAAAGCAAACATTTTCTTCAATTTTGAAAGTTTCACCAATTAGGCAAGAGGTCCAGAAATTTTGTTTTTGGAAATATCAATTCAATATGAATAAAGCAGGAAAAAGTAATTCTTATTCTTATAAACTCTAAGAAGAGATGATAACCACATCAAAATCAGCAGAGGAATGATACGGGTTCTGTCTATTGATGAAGGAAAATTTTAAAACTGAAATGAAAACAGAATATGTTGAGATGAAGATGTTTGTCCAGGATGTTTGTTCTTCCCTGGATGTTTGTCCAGGGAAGAAAGGAATCTCATTTTAGATCACTAGATTCAAATTTATGAATGGAAGAAAACACAAACACGTACGAAAGTTCTAGAAAACTGATTTGTTATGGTAGAATGATGGATGAATGACTATCACACACCTTAAGAAAGTCCAACCATTTCTTTGGGTGATTTTTATTTCATTCATGTTGTTTTCCTGTAGATTCTTCCTTATCACAACCTTCAAAGCAATAATCATTTTTTCATGTATAATTTGTTAGTTATATTTTAGTTTTTGTTTGATGCTGTTTAATATTAACTTCTCAGTTTATTTACAGAGAATAATCCACTTTCAGGTGGCTAGCAATTGAGTTTCAAATCTATCAGGGTGAGGAAACCAACTATGTATGAATTAATGAAGAACATTAACAAGGGAATGGAAAGTGTAGTTCCTCTCTGAAAAATATTGCCCCCACTCTCTAAAGAAAACATGAGTTGAACATAAGTCTCCTTTAGGAATGTCTTGTATCCAGTTTCATCAGGCCTAATGCCAAGGTTAAATGTTTGCTTAATTTAAAAAAGATCTTGACATTGAACACAACATCTAAGATTTTCACCTTTACCAGCTATGTAGCTTGTCCATGATTCTTTAACAAAAACTTAGTTGCAGAAAATAATGATTTGATTGATTAAGAATAACAGAAAATGGCATATGTTCATTGGTGAATGACATCAGGTACCCCTGGTTCCGCAGAAGATTGCATACCCAGCAGCAATCATAGAAAATGTCATCTAATAAGAAAACTTGATCAGACTTCATTAGTCTTTATCTGAAGTTCTTTACTGTTCTTGGATCCCTTTCTGGATTTCATATTATATTAATTGTTCATTTCTTAGTTCTAATGGTGACAGTTTCTTAGATGTGTGTGTGCATGTGTGTGTTTGACTTTGATAGTATGAATGAGTATTATTTTGTAGAATGCCCCTCTATTCTGTTTGGTTGATGGTTTTCTCATGATTTGACTAGAGTAATGGGTTTGGGAGGGGGTGAAGGATTTCAGGGGAAATTGCTATTCTCATTATATCACATCAAGAGTACATACAATTAATATAACTTATCACTGTTAATGCTTCCCTTAATAACCTAGTTGAAGTAGTATTTGTCAAGTTTCTCTTCCTATAACGCTGTTCATTTTCCCTTTTTACACACCGTATTCTTTGGAAAGAAGACATCTTATGCAACCCACAATAGAGAAATGTGCTCATCTTCCTTGAAGAAATTGCAAGGCAATTTCCTGTAAAGTTGTTTAATAAATTGTATTTATTTCACTTTCTGCCATTTACAAGTACATACTACTTTTCAGTTTTAGTTTCCTGTTTGTACTTCAGTTTATTACTTCATGTATTCCTTCCTGGGTCACTTATATGTATAAACATATTATTTAATCAAGTTTTGTTTGCTTTTTTTTTTTTGAAACAGTCTTTTACTATATAACCTAGGTCGATTTCAGATTCATGGTTCTCCTATCTCTGCTATGATTAAGGCATGAACCACCATGCCTGACTCTGTCTCTGCCTCAAAATCAAATTTTTAGTTCTTGATATCCAGATGAATAGTCTGGGATCAGTCAAGATACCTTATAGACCATGTTGCTTGATGGAAAATATTCTAATTTATGATTCCTGTTACTTTAGCAAATTTTGCCCGTGGTAGTTTATTCTTTCTTTCCCATCAGAATACACTATACCTTCTGTTGTTGTTACTGCTTGAAATATAAATATTGTGAGGATTATCTATTATTATATATTAAATCATGATAGCATACAGTTATTTTTAATAACTAGTAGGAGCTTAGATTTCTAACAACCTAAGAATATATGTGGTACAATAATAAAGTAACACAAATGCAAATTGTATTTCATAAACTAGAATATTACAAAGAAAACTGTAGTCTACAGAAAGAAAATTACCAAGACGAAGTGAAATTAAAGATGAAGAGGCATGACTCCACTTTTACAATGAGGATAAGGTAAAAAAATGCCTAGTGGTTGTGTGATAGAAATGTTTAAAGTAGATTTAAAATAACTTTGTTAAATGCTCTTATTTTGGAGAATTTTGGTGTAATTCACAGCTTATCATTTGTAAATTACCCAACACTTTAAAGAAATAACTATACTGTGAAAAAATATGATTCACATGAATTAATTGAATATATATTTATATACTGACATACCTTTTCTTCTAGGAATATGCATATAATGATATTGAAATAAGGCTCAGCAGTTTCTCAAAAGGACAGTTTGTATTATTATAGTAAACAAAAAATACTGAAAAAGAACCACTTATATAGTAAATGGCTCTTTATTGTGCCATATATTATAGCTATCTTTTCATATATAATGTCTAAAGATAAATTACTTTGTTCTGGCAACAATTTACCTCTTGAAAGTAAGTGAAATTTTATTAACCATAAACTATTAAATTACTAACATGATTAGCCCATTGTACATAACATAAATGGTGGGGGTGATTAGCAATAAACTTTTAGGTACTAGCCAAATATAGCAATGATTTTAGACTGAGGCTATTTACACTGAAAAGAGTTGACATATTGTTATAAAATGATGATCCCTTTTGAAAAATGGTATAAAACACATCAGTAAGGAAATTTTTTAAATGTTTTAAATATAATACAATTTTAAATATATATTAACAGAAATGTTTTGAAAAACATTGAAATAGCATTAGATAAATAACATAGCAATATGGATATAGTTTCTTCAACAAATGGGCAATACTTGTTTAGCGTATTTAAGGTGAAAATAGTTTCTGAATTGGAGCTATTATTTCCAAATGTGAATTTTTCAATCTATGTAGAGTGGATATTTGTATAGCAGGACAGTGAGCTTTACAGAAGACTTCGTATTTTTCTGTTTTAGGTGTGTATGTTTTACAATTGCAAAATGTGCTCTTTGTTTCAGAACATTATATGCATCTACCACCACAACAATGCTGAGAAATGGTACATGTCAAACTACTCTCAATTACATTTTGCTGTGAAATACAATTAAATAATCATAAAGCTGGCATAAAATCTTACACTGGTGTCTTTCCTTTTAATTTTTAACTGAATTGCATAATGATTACAACATAATTTGTTAAAAGTGAATCTGGTATACACAGCGTTCAAAGAGTATAACAAGTGCACCCAAGCTGGTGAGCAAATGAGAACCAAAGATAGATATCTTTCTACAAGAGTTAACATGGTATCTGATTATTCAAGGGTAAATTGGATTGAGATGAACAAAGTTTGAGGATGAATGTGTGAGGGGAAGGCGGGAGAACAAGATGTTTTGGTGAGAATTACATATATCATTATATAAGTATATATAACTAAAATGAGAGGAGAGCAGAAAAGGTTCTTCAGCTTGAATGGAGAGACAGAATAGGTTTAAGTCTTATGAGTTCATAATTGGGGAGCAATATGAGGATGGCATACGTCTGAAGAGGATTAGCTACCCTCTAGACTTCTAACTGAAAATGTCCAGTCAAGATTTGCAAAATCAAAGTATTTTTAAAGGTTTCCTTTCAGACTTGTTTCATTATAATTCTAAAAGACTCATCCTAAATCAGCAGGAGATTAGATGAGTTAATTCTTAGAACAAAAAATATGTAATATTATCCAAATCAGGCATTAAGACCTCTCTGGAAGACTTCAGGTCTTGGCAGAATCAATGTTAGGCTCTCTACCCTGAAGTTCTTAAAACTTGCAATTTTTTCCCAGATTCATTAAGATTGATATAAACCTAATGAATTGACAATGCATTATAAAATTTAAGTGTTTCTTCTGTTTATAAAACTTGTTTTGTTTTTTCTTTGTTTTTATTAATTTTTTAAAAAACATTTTATTAGTATATGATGGCATATGCGGGGTGTCATTGTGACATTTCTATATGTAGGGGTGTTTGGTTAATCCCCTCCATTATTCTCCCTCTTTGCCCATTCCCCTTCTTAAAACGACTTTCACTGGTTTCAGTGTTCTACATCCATATGTGTATGGATAGTACCTCAACCATATTCACCCTCCTTTACTCTCATCATTTGTTCTCCTTCTCCCACTATGACCCTCCCCTTAACATGAACTGTTTTACATTCTCATCCTTCATTTTCTCTTCATTCTTTGGTTTTGCCTTGGTATTTTATCTATAAATATATTGTACTTTAATCAGTCTTGTCCCCTCTATTGCTCTTCTTTACCCTTTTCCCTGTACCCTATATTGTTCAACAGTTTACAATGTGTTTCCTTGTGCCTTGTTCCTACACAGATGTGATGTATTTCAATGTTATTTGCTATCTTTCATTTCTTCTTTTCTACCTCTTTTAGCTTCCTCTAACAGTTACTCTTTTCAAAACGTATTCTGTAAATATATATGTATGTATGACAATGCTATTATTTGTGTTTGGATCTTTCACATGGAGAAAGCATGCAACGTTTGTTTTTCTGAACCTGGCTTAATTTCTTTAATTCATTAATTACCTGTAAGGCATCAGGACTGCTTTCATAGCTTGGCTATTGTGGATAATGCTGCAATAAACGTGGGTGTGCAAGTGGCTTTATTGTATTATAACTTAAATTCCTTTGGATATGTGCCTAAGAGTGGTATTGATGGATAATATGGTAGTCCTATTTTTAGTTTTTGAAGAACTTCCATAGTGCTTTCTATAGTGGTTATACTAACTTACATTCCAACCAACAGTATACAAAGGTTCCTTTTCCTCACACTCTTTACATTTTTGTTATTTGTGTAGAACTTGTTCTGTAAACTCTTATTGTCATATTGTTTTTTTCAGGTAAGTTGTTAAACCTCTATAGCTATTTAGTAACATTATAAAAATAATATTTTCTATGGAATAAATGTAGCAATTATAAGAATTTGTTCAGGGCTATATTTTGTTATCCAACCAAAAAGTCAGGTTTCTCTATAATCTATTCTTATTAGCAATGGTGCAAAATTCCTACAGAGTGTTTTAATGAGCATCATTTTCAGAAATCATACTTGCGAGTCTTTGTTTAATTATACATTTTATTGTGCTCTTTCTATCTTTCCTTTGCTGCCCTTATCATTAGCTTAGCTAGATTTGAGTTGTTTTGGCAACCTTATATAATGGGACATATTTGCATCACAAGTATTAAATTCAAGTGCCGGACATGGTACACATGCTGGCTACTTTGGAAGCTGAGGTAGGAGGACTGAGGCTACCTAGGCTGCAAACAACATGTTGTTTCAAAGGAAATGAATTGGCAAACAAATGATAAAAACCAGTATTGAATTCTACAGTTTTTTTAAATTAATCTCTAAATATGCGTAAATTGTGTTTCATGTATGAATCACCCATACTGAAACCCCTGAAGTAAATACTGCCATATCACGATATTCTACCCTAACTTTTCATGGCTGTGTCAAATTAGTAATAAGTTATGTTTGTGAATATGTGCTAGTTAAATACTTTTCAGTAATGTAATTGTGTGTACTTGTATTATTGGACTATTTTAAATGTAATGAATGGCATGATTTTATAACAGGGTATTTTATCTTTCTAAAATCTTTGCATGGCCAACGTCTCTGTTCACATATAATACTGCATAATTAAATATCACAGCTGCCTTTTTTCACAACTGCTTTTTTAATGGCATTTTTCTTTATTCTGACACATTGTGGTTCTTATCTATATTTGTAGTCACTCTTCAGCTGAAAAATATGCAAACCTGCTTCAAACTACCTTGAGCAAAGAAGATATACACTGATTTATTTAACTGAGAATCGTTCTCACAGATTTAATATGGAAATCAGGGTTTCAGGGGCCTGAAAGAATATCCATTGCTATCAGTAGTTTATCTCCAAATTTTCATAAATATTCTTTATGTTTATTGGCTTTCAACATGTAGCAGGATACAGAGACATTGACCATCTTGGGCTCAAACTCTTTCAATCTGTAATCTGTGACACAAAGAGAGATTCTTTTCCACCTTATTTCTAATTTAGAATATTTGGAGAACTCCACTTGGTCTTGTGAGCATCCAGTTGCTTAGCTCGATGGAGGATAGGGCATGACTGACAACTACACCACTAAATTGGGAAAGGATTTTGAAAGGAAAGTAATGGATAACACCAAGTTTTTCATTAAAAAAAGAAGAAACTAGAGATTTGGAATGAAATTGCCAAATCAGTATTCATCTGAATGGTTTCCTTAATTCTCTAATTCCTTTTGTGTGAATAGGTGGGTCATGACTATTATCTTAGCTAGTTAGTAGCCTAAGATCAGAAGGATTGGGGATTAAGGACAGCCTGGGAAAATAGTTTACCAAACCCAATCTTAACCAATAGCTGGGAGCAGTGACACACACCTGTCATCCCCAAGTAGGTGGTAGACTGATGTTGGGTAGATGTTGGTTCTAGGCCAGACTAGGAAAAAATAGTTGTGAGACTACTTCTCAATGACATAATCATTGGGCATGGTAACATATGACTGTCATCCCAGCTCTAGTGGCAAGTCTGTAATAGAAAGGTCATGGTCCAGGCCAGCCTAGGCAAAAAGTGAGACCCTATCTCCAAAATAACCAGAGCAAAAAGGGCTAGAAGCATAGCTCAAGTATTACTTTTTAGAGCTAATTTAAAAAGATACTCCTTGGAGTGGTTCAAGTAGTAGAATGCCTGCCTAGGTAAGCATGAAGTCCTGAGTTCAACTCCCAGTACTACCAAAACAAAAAGAAAAAGACACTTCTTTAAACTTTATCCAGTCCTTCCACTAACGCCCTTGTCCAAAATTTCACTGTAAGAAATCTCCATCAACTACCCCCTTACACATAAGCTCATTTTGCTTCAGATTCCTCTTGCTTCACTAACCAGCACATATGTCAGTAGTTCTCCTTCAATTTAGAGAAATGTTTGGGGGTGTCCAACACCAACCGCTGCACCATATGCATATACATTGAAGCATATGCATACTTAGTGAGTAAGGAATAATAATTCTGAAAATAAGATCCCAGTGAAAAGTGCTGAGTCATATACTCCTTAATGACCAATCCTTCAGACAATAACCATCACACAAAAGAAACACATGAATGTTAATAAACTTCAAATCCATAGATTGAATTAAGTAAGCTTTTAGATTAGAAATTCTTCTTTTACCCAGTCTCTTTTCTTAGGAAGGCAAAGGAGATATGTAGGAGTTCTAGTCATCATTCACCTAATCACATTTCTTTTTAAGGAGACAATGGGTAGTACTATAACATATATGGGTCGAAGAGAATTAAGCTCAATGTAGTTTGAATTATATCTTAATTATTTTCAATTTTCCTTTTAAGCATCCTTCTACACTAATATACAAAAGTATATTAATAAGTTAATGACCTTGAAAGTCATATACATTCTATAAAACACAATTAGTACATGGAATAAGTAATTTCTCATCTAGGTGTCAAAAAAATAAAATAATACCACTTATTCCAACATGCAAAGGAATTAATTAGCTCTTTTAATGGCAAAGAAACCATAGCATGGATGTTTTACTACCTGTTAAAAAAGTGAAAGAAATTGTCATACATTTTCCCCTTACCATGCTTGTTAAAATTCATTTTGCTGCTTCTATGTCAAGCATGAGTTGCTTTAAGCTTACTTTTTTGTTGTTGTTTTTAAAAACCAACACATGTAGTTGCAAAAAAAAATTTCAATGAAATATAAATATGTTGACTTTATACAGAAGTAAACCACTTTGCTGCCAAATCCTGTAATATCATTTTGAAGTATATACACATACATGAAATGTGAAAACAAACACTGGCACAATATTACAAAGAAGCAAATGCTCTATTTGGAAGCTGCTGACAAATTCCTTAGAGAAATAAGAACAGGACACAATCCCCAGAAGCACTGATTATCCAAGCTTCACTTCATAGTGTAGTGTAGTGCTTGTAGGAAACACTTAAGGAAAATACAGAATATATTGTTACTAGCATTTTATTTTTTTTTCTCCGCATTAAGGGCAACAAATGCTAGCTTGTTACTAGCATTTTAAAACCCTAAATAAAATTGGAGATATTATTTTTTCTTTTACATTGCAGAGCCCACATGAAATGCTTGACAGAAATCCTCCTTTCAGTTTGTTTTTGGCATACTAAGAGTTAAGACAAGGAAGTAAGACAGGAAGTATAATATATGAAATTGTTTTCTGTAATCACTTGCTCTGTACTAACTGTAGTTAATAAATGATGTATTTTCCCCTTTTATTATAAAAACTAATTTCAAGAAATAGCTCTAGAACATTGTATAAAATTCAAAAAGAATGAAATTCAATATTTCTCCCTCCCATTTTACAAATTTTCAGTTCCCTGTATGAAAAGTCAACTACCATTAGTGTTTATTATGTTTCCTTCAGAGTGTGTATCTGTATTTAATGTATAGTTACATATATCCATAAACACACACATATATAAGTAAGCACTCATATATCTGTTAGTGCATATAACTTTTCTTTATTGTGTAATAATAATAGCATACTATATATAATTTTCAGCAACCAGCTTTATTCATTTAAAATATTATTATAAATTCTCCATAACAGGTTGTATAAAATGACTTTTTTAATCCATTGTTTTCTTTTATGTAGGTATTCCATACATTGTCTCCTTTCAATAGGCAATTTTGTCTCATGTAAACTTTTGTTATGATATGCAATGATCTGGCTCATGCATTTGTAATTTTATTCATATGTAAACATGGAAGTTGAATAGCTTCCTAGAAGTGAAACTGAATATTATGAGGGTATTATTCTATTTAATAGTTTAATGCTATACCAATTTATATCAATACCAGTTATATATAAGAATTTTCTTTATCGTAAACTATATAGCATAATTGTTTTTGATTTCCAGTCTGTGGTAACAGAACTATCTCATTGTAGTTTTACTTAGATTCTTTTGTTATTAATACCTTTACTTGTATTTTCACACATTTCACTTGGTATGCAATTAATAAATTAAAATTATAACTTAAACACATGCAATAAAATGCACAAGTAGAATTATCTTCTTTGCTACATGGAGAAATGGTCCTACAGTCATATTGTCTATGTATGGGCTATCACATGGAAATTAGGATTAGGGTTCACCATGAATTAGGATTGGGGTTCACCTTAGTTCTGTTCTAAGCCTCAAGAACTATTTGGAGCTGTACTCAGTTCTTCCCATCCATGAGGCTCCATGATGTTTGGTTTCATCTTCCAGCAACCATTGAGCATTTTGACCTACTTCTACTGTTGAAAAGTAGAGTTGACTGTTTTCATAACAATACTGACAAAAGTTTTCTTTTGTTTAAAGAAGTTTTATTTTTAGTGCAGTAAGAAGAAGAGTAACTCTGAACATTTGTTCAGATTCAACAGTGATGCAAACATTTTTAGATTTTCTTTTTTGGATTGTCAGTTAAAGACACATTATTATCACAAGTCAAAAAAAGAAAATTCAGGAAAATAGACTTTTTGTTAGCCCCACATTTTTGTTCCACTTAGTCAAGTCTTAAGATGCTCTGTGTGGTAATCAGACTATAATCAGAGCAGAAATTGAAAATAACTAACAACCAATAAGACACAAACCAATGGACATATTCTTAACACTGAAACAGAATCTAGAATCCTCTGCCTCTTTACTTGTGAAGAAGCCTGAGCTTTTTTTTTCTTTCATTTTTGAGACAGGTTTGTATAGCCCAGGCTGAACTAGAACTCATGTTCCTCTTCCCTCCAGCCACTGAGTGCTGAATTATAGGCTGGTGTTATAGATGTGTGACGCTGCTCCCCAAGGGACCTGGAAATTCTAAGGGGAGAATCAGTGGATGGACTCAGGAGAGTAGTTCTGTTAAATCACAGAAATATCGCAATCATTTTTAAACAAGCTTGGTATATGCTAGCTGGAAACATCACATACTTTCTTTATACCTCACTTTGGCTTGCTTTGAAGCCTAAAAGTACTCTATCTTTCTGATAAAAGTCAGAATCTCTTAAATTTATTGTGACTTTCCTCAAATGCTTGAGAAGTGTAATTAAGTATATGAGTCCATATATTGGGATGATAATAAATGGATTAGAAAGGACCTAAGAGTACAAGAAAGTGAAGAACTTGGTAAATGCACTGCTATAAAGAAATGTTTTATCAAGGCTGACAGAGTGACTCAAGTGTAGAGCACCTGCTTAGCAAGCCTGAACTCATGAATTCAAACCTCAGTCATCCCCCAAAATATTTCATCAAATAGGTACTTCATAGTGATGTATTTCACAAAAATGTGAAGGTACCATTTCCTGCATTTCATTGACCACCTTCCCTAACAGTAAATAAAGTTTAAAAAATCTCAGAAAATTGAAGCAAACAAAAAATATGTGTTAATATTGACAGGGAAATAATGAATTTTTAAATGATTTGCAGAAATAGATCTCCATTTCAAACTCGTGAATTAGCATGGGAAACATGAACTTAAGTGATTATTAGTAAAGCATGGGTAATACATGGCTAATAAATAAAATAGAAGAGAAATGTACATGAAAGTGCATTTCCTACATTGTGTAGGGTCGTGGTTACTCTATATCTAATTCAAATACTAATTTATAACTTTATCAAATAATTGGATACTGTGCTTATTTCTCCTTCATCACATTCTTAAATATTTTTAAGACAGATCAAAAAAGTTTATTAATTATCATAATTAAAAAATATTTCCAGTGAACTCCATACATAGTCCTCAAGGTAAAAAAAAATGAATTTTTTTCATAATTTTTATTTTGATGTCTTTTAGCATTTAGTAGAGAAATCATTTTTAAATATCTACAAGATACATAAATAAAGGCTTATATTTCTGAAGCATCAATTTCAGAAATCTTAAAATTCTGCTGAATACTTTCAACTCAAAATAGAAAGATCAGTGAAGTACAACTGGTGTCTGCATAGCAGTGTGTATAAATGTTTCCTCTAGGTTAGATATCTTCACCTTCCCCCATGCACACTATTTTAATATGTGGTGGTTGACAACATACAGCGGTTGTGGAGGACTTTCAAACTGGACCTGCTTTCACATTCCAATGAAATAAAAATTTAAAATACCAATTTGACAAATAGGATGCTTATTTATTGTAACCATTTTACTTCTTATATTCTGTATTAAGGTACTAAATAGTGAAATGATATGAACTTTCATTCACTGAATTTCACTAAATGAAATTTCATTTATTGCATTGAATTAATACATTAATTGATTGCTTGCTATTAACAAAACATGTGTAGAGTCAAACTAAGTATATTTTTGCTTTGACAATTAACTTAAATGAAAGTAAGATACTGGATCTATTAGCAACATTATCTTAATACATGTCTATTTCCATCCTGACATCTGGGACAAGTAAAAGTAATTATGCCTAACAGATTTTCTACTCATCAAATAGGTGTCAATATTTTCTCTGCCAATCTAACTGTACAGAATCTCTTAAAAACTTGTAGAGGGAAATTGGCTGTACTAAACTAATCTGTCTCCCATATTTCTCTATCTCTAGTTTACACCCTTAACTATGAGTTTCAAGTTTTGGGATAATCAAATCCTGTTCTATATTCGGTATTTGAATTAGTAGTTTTCATTTGATTCAATTTCACTTGTTACCATTGGGCTATTTATGACTTCATCCCTCTTGGGTTAGCAGATTTTTAAAAATTAGAGTAAATTAGAGTGGCTCAAGTGGTAGAGCACCTACCCAGCAACAGGAAGGTCCTGAGTTAAAACCCCAGTATAGCACAAAAAATAAATTAGAATATATTAATTGTACAAAATAAATGGTTTTGTTTTAACTTATTCACATATGAACATAATGAACTTGGATCACATAACACTTCATCCCCCCATTATTCTTTCTTGTTCCTCCCATACACTGGTCTCCTTCCTCTTCCCAAATAATACCCTTGTTACTTTCGTGGTCTTTTTAAATCTAGCACAAAATAGATCAAAGACCCTAAAGTAATTCTAAACGCTTGGTCAACACTAGAGGAAAATATAGAGAAAACACATGAAGGTATAGACACTAGCAACAACTTTCTGAATAGGACTGTATTAGCTCAGAATATAAGAGCAAGAATTGACAAATAGGATTGTATCAGATTACAAAGCATCTGTACAGCAAAGGAAACAATTATCAGCGTGAAGAGCCAAACTTCTAATGAATTAGCAACTTTTGACAACAGTTGTTGAGGTTAGTAGCTTCCATGTTGAGTTCTAGTTTTATAGTTATAATAATTGTGACTATGTTTAACTTTGACTTCTAACAAAAGTTAGCCTGCACTATTGGTTGTAGTGACATACCTATGCAAATGAATATAAAATTTATAAAGTCACCAAAGGATGCTCTAAATTTAATCTTTGTTTCGGTTCTTCTTTGTTCTTTATTCACATTAATCATGTGTCCCTCTGATCTCAGTTTAAAAGACATAATCACTTCCACAATTTTAGCCACCAGTTCTATAGTGTTCATTCTCAAATATTTGCCAAGTATAAGATTCACATATCCCTCACAAAATCTCCCACTAAATACTTAATAAAAATCTTAACAGATTATCAAATTCAAATGCCTAGACCTGCCAAGCCAGCAATTTTTGTTATAACCATCTCCATTTTTCTGAAATTTCTACTTATATATTCAAAGAAAAGAGAGAAAGAAACATGAGGAAAATGGTGATGATGATGCTGAGAGAAAATATTAGGAAACACCAAGTTTAAAATAATACAGGGAAGAATGCACTCATGGGATAGTTTGGGACTTGATCAAATGATAGGAAAATTATGGAGTGGCATTCTTGAAGCCACAGGTAAGCATCTCTTCATTTCAGGTGTACCTACACCACTTGCATGGAAGCATTCCCACAAAAACCCACTCCAACTTTAAATCAGACACAGTAGGGAGATCTGATAACAAAGAAGTAAAATCTTTATTCACCTAGAATTGATTTCAACAATTGTAGTCTGATGAGATGAATTACAATATAAGTGAGAGCTGGAATGTCTAGTTTTTACTTACAGACAGAACTAGTGGCTAAGAGGAAATAGCAGTAAAATACAGGCATATCTAATAAAGATAGTATGAAATTATTTTAGAGCATCACCATATTAAGGCTAATACATGAAAGTGGAACAGTTTTACTCCTCAAAATATTTTAGTGACCATTTTTCATCATTTGATGCTTGAAGAATTTACCACTACTGCCCACTTTAAAAATAAAACTAATAAAGTATATTCATAACTTTCTGTTTTTGTCCAACTTTCCTCATATTGCCATATGGAACATAGTTTTCCTGAAAAAAATGTTCAATTAGAGAGCAGTGAAAATGGAAGATTGGTTGCATGTTTGTGTATTTGTTTGCACCTGCAACACCAGTAAGATTCCTGTGGATAGAAAATTTTTATACAAACATCAGAATTTGACTACAAAGCTTGAGTTGTAAGCAAAGACTGAAAAACAACTAGAAATAACCTTTTTGTGTGTACTGCACATCAACAGCTTCATCTGTGCAGTGTCAGGGACAGACTGAGGTCCCAGCTGCCTTTATTCATTTAATAAATTGTGATAATTAATAGCTATTATTCATGCATTTCAGCCTTTTCACATTTAATAACAGTTCAAACCAATCAAAAATATAAAAACATCATCAGAATGGAGTGTGTGTGGGCGTCACAATGCAAATAGTAGATTGGAAACCTGCTTATGTACTGTCATTGGATTTCTTTCCAGCAGAGAACATTTATTCTTGGCTTTGGAAAATGAAATGGGAAACATTTCTATGTAATTTTAAGAAAGGTCTAACTGGCATCTGAGTCAATTTACCTCTTTTTAAATTTTTCCTCCTGTTCATTTGTTCAGATATAATTACAGATTCTTTGCAAAATTTCAATGTTGATCCTTATTAATCTCTAATTTCTAATCATAAGCATAAGAGATTTGGAAACTGACTTTCACATTTTATGGCTTTGGAGGGAAAATTGAAATGCTCTTGGTTCAGTGAATTCCTGAGTATATTCCTCTCCATCTTTATCCCCAATGGACAGCTAGAACAAAATGGACTTTGTGGGAAGTTTAAGCTGAATTCCAGCTCTTTAGCACAATTATGGCTAGATTTATTGGTAGGCCTGACAGCTCTTTGTTGTACAATTCCAGTGAGAAAGAAGATAAATGAAGCTACAGTACCTATGAGACATCAAAGCCATATTAGCCAAGAATTAAGAGGCTTGTCTGAGAGTCATAGAAACCTGAGAAGCCTGAGAAATGCTCAGTATTTGAGGGGGGCAGTAAAGACTACAAGATGAGAAGTAAAAAGGAACATACTATTTTCTGATTGCTACTTGGTATGAAACCATATACTGAGAGTCAAGGTGTGGGAAAAAGGCCATCAGGAATTTTGTGTGCGAGACTTGGCACTTGCTACTGGACAATTACACATAATTACCTCTCCCATAATTCTAGTGATCAACTCATCACCCTACCACAGCCACAATATTCTTATGAGCTTTAAGGGAACATAACTTTCCTATGAGAATGATCCATATAAATTCATTTTATAATCTTAATTTTTTAAAAATAAATACTTTTAAAGGCAGTTTTTGGTTCACAACAAAAGTGAGAGGAAGATACAGATATCCTTTAAAGCCATAACCCCGAATGTACATAGACTCCCATATTTTTATGGTACAGTGATTAACTTCATTTTAAGTATTTTTATGTTTTTTACATTTTATATTAGGTCTATGATTCATATTGAGCTAATTTTTGTGAATTACATAAGGTTTGTATCCAGATTCATTTACTTTTTCTGGGTGAATGCCCAGTTGTTTCAGAACCATTTGTTGAATGCAATCTTTTTTCTATGATTTGGCCTTTCCTCCCTTGGAAGTTGACTTCATGTGAAAACCTAAAATGTTTTCATTTCTATTGATCTATTTATCTATCCTTTTACAAACATCACAATCTCTTAAAATACTGTTGTTTTGTTCTAAGCCTTGAAGGCTGGTAGCATCAATCTTTAATAATGAGTTGGTTTGATTCTTTTGCTCCTCTATGTAAACTTTAGAAAGTTTCTAGATAGGTACAAAATAATGATGAGATTTTGGAATTGTACCAAATAGATCTTCAATCATTTAGCTCATTTTGTGTGTCTTTTGCCAGAATTTTGTGGTTTACTTATGTAGATCTTGAGCATATTTTGGTAGACTTATACCTAACATTTTATTTTCAGGTGCTAGTATAAATGGTAATGTAATTTCTGTGTACATGCTGCTGCTGATCAAACACAGGACTACATAAATGTTAGACAGGTGCTCTACCATGGGAATGCATTCCTAGCCCTTTCAAATGTGTTATTTTATTAGGATATATTTATTATATGGGAGGGGGATTCATAGTCACATTTCTGATTAGACTTTTATTGTACATTAGTTCCATCATCCCCATCTTCTCTCCCCATCAACCCCATCCCTGACCCACTTAAAGCAATTGTGAGAGGTTTCTTTGTTTTATTTTATATAAGTATATAAAGCTCATCAACGATATACCCTCACCTTAATCTTCTTTCACCTTGCCCCTCACTAGTACCCCCCCACACACACTGTGACTATTTTTCAGTCCTGTCTTTTGTCATTAATATTTAAACTGATGTTCAAAGGGATTTCTCAATGTATGCCCACTGTGAGTACACTCTGGTTCATTTAACCTCTTCCATTACTGTTCCTTACAAATTTACCTCTCATTCCCCATTTTTTTTCAAGAGATTTCAGTACACATACTTATATGCTTTACTTTCATTGATCTTATGCTTTTTGATATTACTGTTGATCTATCATTCTCTTTTCCTATTTTTTTTTCATTTTTCTTTTATTATTCATATGTGCATACAAGGCTTGGGTCATTTCTCCCCCCTGCCCCCACCCCCTCCCTTACCACCCACTCCACCCCTCCCTCTCCCCCCACAAAACCCAGCAGAAACTATTTTGCCCTTATTTCTAATTTTGTTGTAGAGAGAGTATAAGCAATAATAGGAAGGAACAAGGGTTTTTGCTGGTTGAGATAAGGATAGCTATACAGGGCATTGACTCACATTGATTTCCTGTGCGTGTGTGTTACCTTCTAGGTTAATTCTTTTTGATCTAACCTTTTCTCTAGGTCCTAGTCCCCTTTTCCTATTGGCCTCAGTTGCTTTTAAGGTATCTGCTTTAGTTTCTCTGCGTTAAGGGCAACAAATGCTAGCTAGTTTTTTAGGTGTCCTACCTATCCTCACCCCTTCCTTGTGTGCTCTCGCTTTTATCATGTGCTCATAGTCCAATCCCCTTGTTGTGTTTGCCCTTGATCTAATGTCCACATATGAGGTTACATACGATTTTTGGTCTTTTGGGCCAGGCTAACCTCACTCAGAATGATGTTCTCCAATTCCATCCATTTACCAGCGAATGATAACATTTCGTTCTTCTTCATGGCTGCATAAAATTCCATTGTGTATAGATACCACATTTTCTTAATCCATTTATCAGTGCTGGGGCATCTTGGCTGTTTCCATAACTTGGCTATTGTGAATAGTGCCGCAATAAACATGGATGTGCAGGTGCCTCTGGAGTAACAGTATTTTGGGTATATCCCCAAGAGTAGTATTGCTGGATCAAATGGTAGATCGATGTCTAGCTTTTTAAGTAGCCTCCAAATTTTTTTCCAGAGTGGTTGTACTAGTCTACATTCCCACCAACAGTGTAAGAGGGTTCCTTTTTCCCCACATCCTCGCCAACACCTGTTGTTGGTGGTGTTGCTGATGATGGCTATTCTAACAGGGGTGAGGTGGAATCTTAGTGTGGTTTTAATTTGCATTTCCTTTATTGCTAGAGATGGTGAGCATTTTTTCATGTGTTTTTTGGCCATTTGAATTTCTTCTTTTGAGAAAGTTCTGTTTAGTTCACTTGCCCATTTCTTTATTGGTTCATTAGTTTTGGGAGAATTTAGTTTTTTAAGTTCCCTGTATATTCTGGTTATCAGTCCTTTGTCTGATGTATAGTTGGCAAATATTTTCTCCCACTCTGTGGGTGTTCTCTTCAGTTTAGAGACCATTTCTTTTGATGAACAGAAGCTTTTTAGTTTTATGAGATCCCATTTATCTATGCTATCTCTTAGTTGCTGTGCTGCTGGGGTTTCATTGAGAAAGTTCTTACCTATACCTACTAACTCCAGAGTATTTCCTACTCTTTCTTGTATCAACTTAAGAGTTTGGGGTCTGATATTAAGATCCTTGATCCATTTTGAGTTAATCTTGGTATAGGGTGATATACATGGATCTAGTTTCAGTTTTTTGCAGACTGCTAACCAGTTTTCCCAGCAGTTTTTGTTGAAGAGGCTGCTATTTCTCCATCGTATATTTTTAGCTCCTTTGTCAAAGATAAGTTGCTTATAGTTGTGTGGCTTCATATCTGGGTCCTCTATTCTGTTCCACTGGTCTTCATGTCTGTTTTTGTGCCAGTACCATGCTGTTTTTATTGTTATTGCTTTGTAATATAGTTTGAAGTCAGGTATTGTGATACCTCCTGCATTGTTCTTTTGACTGAGTATTGCCTTGGCTATTTGTGGCCTCTTGTGTTTCCATATAAATTTCACAGTAGATTTTTCAATCTCTTTAATGAATGTCATTGGAATTTTGATGGGAATTGCATTAAACATGTAGATTACTTTTGGGAGTATCGACATTTTTACTATGTTGATTCTACCAATCCATGAGCATGGGAGATCTCTCCAATTTCTATAGTCTTCCTCATCTCTTTCTTCAGAAGTGTATAGTTTTCCTTGTAGAGGTCTTTCACATCTTTTGTTAGGTTTACATCTAGGTATTTGATTTTTTTTGAGGCTATTGTAAATGGAATTGTTTTCATACATTCTTTTTCAGTTTGCTCATTGTTAGTGTATAGAAATGCTAATGATTTTTCTATCTTGATTTTATATCCTGCTACCTTGCTATAGCTATTAATGATGTCTAGAAGCTTCTGATTAGAGTTTTTTGGGTCTTTAAGGTATAAGATCATATCTTCTGCAAATAGGGATATTTTGACAGTTTCTTTACCTATTTGTATTCCTTTTATTCCTTCTTCTTGCCTAATTGCTCTGGCTAGGAATTCCAGTACTATGTTGAATAGGAGTGGAGATAGTGGGCATCCTTGTCTGGTTCCTGATTTTACAGGGAATTGTTTTAGTTTTTCTCCATTAAGTATAATGCTGGCTGTAGGTTTGTCATATATAGCTTTTATAATGTTGAGGAACTTTCCTTCTATTCCTAGTTTTCCTAGAGATTTTATCATGAAATGATGTTGGATCTTATCAAGGGCTTTTTCTGCATCTATTGAGATGATCAAGTGGTTTTTGTCTTTGCTTCTGTTAATGTGGTTTATTACGTTTATTGATTTTCATATGTTGAACCACCCTTGCATCCCTGGGATGAAGCCTACTTGGTCGTGGTGAATAATCTTTTTGATGTGTTGCTGAATTCGGTTTGCCATTATTTTGTTGAGGATTTTTGCATCAATGTTCATTAAGGAGATTGGCCTATAGTTCTCCTTTTTGGAGGTGACTTTGCCTGGTTTTGGGATAAGTGTAATACTGGCTTCATAAAATGTGTTTGGTAGTTTTCCTTCCCTTTCTATTTCGTGGAACAGTTTAAGGAGGGTTGATGTCAGTTCTTCCTTAAAGTTCTGATAGAATTCAGCAGAGACTCCATCAGGTCCTGGACTTTTCTTTTTGGGGAGACTCTTGATTGCTGCTTCAATTTCATTTCGTGTTATAGGTCTATTCAGGTGATTAATTTCCTCTTGGTTCAGTTTTGGATGATCATATGTATCTAGAAATCTGTCCATTTCTTTTAGATTTTCAAATTTATTTGAATATAGGTGCTCAAAGTAGTCTCTGATGATTTCCTGGACTTCCATGGTGTTTGTTGTTATCTCCCCTTTTGCATTCCTAATTCTACTAATTTGGGTTTTTTTCTCTCCTCATTTTAGTCAGGTTTGCCAGGGGTCTATCGATCTTGTTTATTTTTTAAAAGAACCAACTTTTTGTTTCATTAATTCTTTGTATGGTTTTTTGGTTTCTATTTCATTGATTTCAGCTCTTATTTTTATTATTTCTCTCCTTCTATTTGTTTGGGGATTTGCTTGTTCTTGTTTTTCTAGGAGTTTGAGATGTATCATTAGGTCATTGATTTGGGATCTTTCAATCTTTTTAATATATGCACTCATGGCTATAAACTTTCCTCTCAAGACTGCCTTAGCTGTGTCCCATAGGTTCCGGTAGGTTGTGTTTTCATTTTCATTGACTTCCAGGAACTTTTTAATTTCCTCTCTTATTGCATTGATGATCCATTCTTCATTAAGTAATGAGTTATTTAGTTTCCAGCTGTTTGCATGTTTTTTGTCTTTACTTTTGTGGTTGAGTTCTACTTTTACTGCATTGTGGTCAGATAGTATGCATGGTATTATTTCTATTTTCTTATATTTGCTGAGGCTTGCTTTGTGCCCTAGGATATGATCTATTTTGGAGAAGGTTCCATGGGCTGCTGAGAAGAATGTATATTGTGTAGAGGTTGGATAAAATGTTCTGTAGACATCTACTAGGTCCATTTGATCTATTGCATATTTTAGATCTTGGATTTCTTTATTGAGTTTTTGTTTGGATGACCTATCTATTGATGTTAATGGGGTATTAAAGTCTCCCACAACCACTGTGTTGGCGTTTATATATGCTTTTAGGTCTTTCAGGGTATGTTTGATGAAATTGGGTGCGTTGACATTGGGTGCGTACAGATTGATGATTATTATTTCCTTTTGGTCTATTTCCCCTTTTATTAGTATGGAATGTCCTTCTTTATCTCCTTTGATCAATGTAGGTTTGAAGTCTACTTGTCAGAGATAAGTATTGCTACTCCTGCTTGTTTTCGGGGGCCATTGGCTTGATAAATCTTCTTCCAGCCTTTCATCCTAAGCCTATGCTTATTTCTGTCGGTGAGATGAGTCTCCTGGAAGCAACAAATTGTTGGATCTTCTTTTTTAATCCATTTTGTCAAACGGTGTCTTTTGATGGGTGAATTAAGTCCATTAATATTAAGCGTTAGTACTGATAGGTATGTGGTGATTCCTGCCATTTAGTTGTCTTAGTTGTTTGAAGGTTTGATTGTGTGTACCTAACTTGATGTTACTCTCTACTATCTTGCTTTTTCTTATCCTGTGGTTTGGTGGTGCCTGCCTTTTCATGGTTAAGTTGGGTGTCACTTTCTGTGTGCAGGATCCCTTGCAGAATCTTTTGTAATGGTGGCTTTGTGGTCACATATTGTTTTAATTTCTGCTTATCATGGAAGACTTTTATTGCTCCATCTATTTTGAATGATAGCTTTGCTGGGTAGAGTATCCTGGGGTTGAAGTTATTTTCATTCAGTGCCCGGAAGATCTCACCCCACGCTCTTCTTGCTTTTAATGTTTCTGTTGAGAAGTCTTCTGTGATTTTGATGGGTTTACCTTTGTATGTTACTTGTTTTTTCTCTCTTACAGTCTTCAATATTCTTTCCTTAGTTTCTGAACTTGTTGTTTTAATGATGATATGTCGTGGAGTAGTTCTATTTTGATCTGGTCTGTTTGGTGTCCTGGAGGCCTCTTGCATCTGTATGGGAATATCTTTCTCTAGATTTGGGAAATTTTCCTTTATTATTTTGTTGAATATATTACGCATTCCCTTCACTTGCACCTCTTCTCCTTCTTCGATGTCCATGATTCTCAAGTTTGGTCTTTTGATGGAGTCAGTGAGTTCTTGCATTTTCTTTTCACAGGTCTTGAGTTGTTTAATTAATAGTTCTTCAGTTTTTCCTTTAATTACCATTTCATCTTCAAGTTGTGAGATTCTGTCTTCTGTTTGTTCTATTCTGCTGGATTGGCCTTCCGTTTTGTTTTGCAGTCCTGTTTCGTTCTTTTTTCTGAGGTTTTCCATATCCTGGCTGTTTTCTTCTTTAATGTTGTCTATTTTTGTCCTGAGTTCATTTATCCATTTATTCATTGTGTTCTCTCTTTCACTTTGGTGTTTATACAGTGCTTCTATGGTTTCCTTTATTTCTTCTTTTGCTTTTTCAAATTCTCTATTTTTATTGTCTTGGAATTTCTTGAGTGTCTCCTGTACATTTTGGTTGACCCTATCCAGTATCATCTCTATAAAATTCTCATTGAGTACTTGTAGTATGTCTTCTTTTCAATTATTCTTGTGGGCTTCATTTTTCCTTTGGCATAGTTTATCTTCATTTTGTTGGAGTCTGGATCTGAGTTTCTGTTCTCTTCATTCCCCTGTGGTTCCTGTACTAATTTTTTGCTGTGGGGAAACTGGTTTCCCTGTTTTTTCTGTCTTCCCGTCATTGTCCTTGATGTTGTTACTGTCCCTGTACTGTGTGCAATTAAGTATTTTCTAGCTTGTAATAATAACAATGGTAATATTTAGAATGGAAGGGTGAGCTGAGATGGAAAGCAAGAAGTTAAAGAAAAGGGGAAAACAAATATACAAACAAGAGGGAGAAAGCAGAACAAGGTATCAGACAAGAGAGTTTCAAAGGTATAAACAGGTAGTGTTAGTGTACTAATCGACAGTAAGCTGAACAGACATTAGAGAGACAGAGAGAGGATTGAAAATCAAAGATAAAAAAATAAAAAATAAGTAAATGAAAGAAATATCTATATATAAAAATGAATTAAAATAAAATGGAAAATAGAAAATAGAAAATTAAAAAAAAAAAAGAAAAAAAATCAAAAAACTTCCAAGTTTATATGCAATGCAGTTTCAGTCTTAATAATTTGGGTGTCCGTCTCAATCTCCAGTCCTGGAGTTGGTGCCTCAGATGTTGTTCTGTAGTTGTCTCATCAAAGGGATTGCATAAAGTAGAACAAAACTACACACTCATGCACACACACACACACACACACACACACACAAAAGAAAAAAGCCCCACCAAGTGTCCCAAGTTCAAATGCAATACAGTTTCAGTAAGTTTTTCGGCTTGCAGGTGTAATTCGGATGTTCTCTCATCAAAGGTAGGGAGAAAAAGAAAAAAAATCATCTGGAGACAGTTCTGAGAGTGGTATCTGCAACTGTGGCTTGCCTGCCTGCTGCTCTCAGCCTGTAGCTGGCGGCGTTATTTATGCAGATCTCTGGGGTGAGCTAGCACTCACCTGGTCCCACAGGCTTTGTTTGCTCAGAGTTCTACTGTGCAGGAGCCTCTGCTATAGGCTTTCCCCTTTCATGCACTGGGAAAGGTGACACTGCCCCTGCGTTGTCAGGCCTGCATGTTTATTTACAGTTCATGTGGGAGGTGGGTCTTCCCCCCTCTCCTCTGAAGTTTTCCTCCCACTGCCACTTCCAGAAGCTTTTCTGCTCCTGCTTACTGGGCGGTGCTGCTGCTCCTGCCAGCCGCCATGTTTATTTACAGTTCACGTGGGAAGTGGGTCTTCCCTCCTCTCCTGTGGAGTTTTCCTCCCTCCTCCACTCTCACAAGCCTTCCCACTCCTGGTTGCTGGGTGTGTGCCCCGCTCCCACCAGAGGCTCTCTGGCCCGCCCGGCTTGTTTATTTACAGTCTCAGGAAGGATTCCTTTCCCCCAATCTTCAGCACTCAGGGCGCCCCACCCTCTTTCCAGCGTGTCTTAACTGTTCCTATTGCTTATTACTCAGTTTCTCTTTTTTTCCCGGGTGGAGGTCAGTCTGTCCAGGGGGCTATGCTGCTCTGGCCCAGGCTTGTCTGTGGGAGTACTGCAGTACCTCAAAGCTTACCTGTTCCGCATCTTCCCAAGCCGTATGGGCGCCGGCCACTGGCGGCCCCGGGGGCCCTCCTTGTTTCTCCGTTTAATGTGAAGTAGAGATTCTCTGCACCGGCTGGAGATGTGGAGGGTTCAAATTATGCCTTTTCTCAGTGATTATGCCTGCAAAGTGTGTCTCCAGCGCCTCTCCAAGATTTCACTATAGGAGGGTCGCTTTCTGCTTCCTACCTCTAGCCGCCATCTTGGAATCTCCCTCATTCTCTTTTCCTTTCCCTCTTTCCCCTAGTTCCATAGAGTAGTTCCACTATTGCAAATATGTTCTACATAAGAGTTTGTTTGTGGTCATGCTTCTTTTTGTGTATATGTTTATATATTGTATCTATCTTTTACATATAAGAGAAAATATGCATCCTTTTTCTTTCTGAGCCTGACTTAATTCATTTAACATGACATCCTCCAATTGCATCCATTTGCATTCAAACCCCATGTCCTTACTCTTTATGGCTAAGTAAAACTCCATAGTGTATATGTACAACATTTTCTTGATCCATTCATTAGTTGCAGGACACCTGAGTTGTTTCCAAAACTTGGCTATTGTGAATAGTGCTGTGATGAACATCGGTGTACAGGTGTCTCTATTGAATCCTGTCTTACACTCCTTTAGGTAGATGCCCAAGAGCCATATCACTGGATCATATGGCAACTCTAACTTTAGCTCTGAACTGCTTTTCATTGTGGTTGTATTAATTTGGATTCCCACCAACAGTGTATAAGGGTTCCAGTTTTGATGCAACCTTGCCAGCATTTGTTGTTATTATAGCCCTTCAATATGACCATTCTAACTGAGCTGAGATCAAATCTAAGTGTTGACAAATGGAGGAGGGAAAAGACCCAAATTAATAAAATCAGAGATGAAAAAGTGGACATAATCACAAATACTAATGAAATCCAGAGAATCATTACAGAATAATTTGAAAACCTATATCCAAGTAAACTGGAAAACGTAGAAGAAATGGATAAATTCCTAGATGCAAATAACTAAACAAAATTGAACCAAGAAGATATTAAGCACCTAAATAGACCTATTATAAGTAATGAAATTGAAACCATAATAAAGAGCTTCCCTATAAAGAAGAGCCCAGGACCTAGTGGATTCATGGCTGAATTTTTCCAAACCTTTAAAGAATAACTAACAACAATACTCCTCAAGCTTTTCCAGGAAATAAAAAGGGACAAAATGCTGCGAAACTCAATTCTGCAAAGTCAGCATTACACTCATCCAAAAACCCAATAAAGACACAACCAAAAAGGAGAATTAGAGAGCAATATCTTTAATGAATATAGATGCAAAGATTCTCAGCAAAATACTGGCAAACAGAATTCAACAACACATCAAGAAGATAATACACCATGATCAAATTGGCTTCATTCCAGGAATGCAAGGATGGTTAAACATACATAAATGCATAAATGTAATACAGCATATAAACAGAAGGAAGGACAAAAACCACATGATCCTCTCAATAGAGGCAGAAAAAGTCTTTGACAAAATTCAACACCTTTTCATGATAAAAGCTCTAAAGAAACTAGGAATAGAATGAATGTTCCTCAACATAATAAAAACTATATATGAAAAAATTATAGCCAACATTAGACCAAACAGAAAACAACTGAAAGCATTACCATTAGAGTCAAGAATGAGACAGAGATGCATGCTTTCCAGACTGCTATTCAATACAGCTTTTGAATTCCTAGCCAGGGCAATAAGACAAGAGCAAGAAATGAAAGGGTTCCAAACAGGAAAGGAAGAATTCAAACCATCCTACTTCCAGATGACATAATCCTATACCTAAAAGACCCTAAAAACTCTACCAAAAAACTGTTAAAAATTATAAACTCCTTTGGCAAAGTAGCAGGATATAAAATTAGCATATAGAAATCAGTAGCTTTCCTATATACCAACAACAAACACAGTTTGAAAGAAATCAGGGAAATAATCTCATTTACAATAGCCTCAAAACAAATTAAATACCTTGAAATAAATTTAATGAAGTAAATCAAAGACCTTTTAAATAAAAACTATAAACAACTGAAAAGAGAAATCAAAGAAGACAGAAAGTCCCATACTCATGGATTGGTAGAATTGATATGGTGAAAATGGCCATGCTACCAAAAGCAATCTACATGATCAACACAATCCCTATCAAAATTTCTATGACATTTTACACCAAATCAGAAAAATAAATCTTGAAACACATATGGGAACACAAAAGACCTTGAATGACCAAAACAATTCTGAGCAAAAAGTCCAATGTTGAAAGCATCACAATACCTGACTTCAAACTAATCTACAGGAAGACCAATGGCTCATAATATAAAATCCAAACATAAACCCACACACCTACAGCCAACTGATCTTTGACAAAAGAGTCCAAAACACACAATGGAAAAAAGACAGCCTCTTCAACAAATGTTGCTGGGAAAACTGGATATCTACAGGTAGAAGACTGAAACTAGATCCCTGTCTTTCACCCTGCACCAAAATCAACAAAAGTGGATCAAAGACCATAATATAAGGTCTGAAACTTTGAAACAACTCCAGGAACTAGCAGGAAATTCACTGGAACAGATCAACAGATCAGTATAGCTAATGACTTCCTAAGCAGAACTCAAAAGGCTCAGCATCTAAGAGAAACAATGAACAAATGGGACTGTATCAAACTAAAGAGCTTCTGCACAGCAAAGGAAATAGTAACCAGACTCAAAAGACAGCCCACAGAATGGGAGAAAATATTTGCAGCTTTTCATCCAATAAGGGATTGATATGCAGAGTCTACAGGAAATTCAAAAAAATTCCAACTCTGAAGGGTCAACATCCTAACAAAGAAATGGGCACATGAATTAAGCACGGAATTCTCAAAGGAAGAGGAAAAATGGACAGCAAAAACATGAAGAAGTATTCAATTTTCCTGGTTAGAAAAGATATCGGATGTGGTTTTAATTTAAAATTCTCCATGCTTGATTGAGGTGTACTGTAAATATAATTGTAAAATTTTTGAAATCTGATTGTTATTATTAAACATTTATTTCACCAGATATCTTCATTATATATGAAACTGATCATATTTACACACAGATATACACACCTATAGTAATATGCCCAATTATGTTTAATAAAATATTCTGGTGAAATGAAGGTACTATTCAGGAAAAGTTATCTCCATATAAGTGATTGCTTTTTATTGTCAAATATTAAATATTATTTGGTGCTAAAAAGAATGTATAAATACTACTATGTTAACTAATTCCTAATTATCAAATTTGTTTTGGGGGTCTTATGAGGTTTTTGGATATATTTTCTCACCACATAGCCCAACTGGCCTTGAAGTTGCTATGCTCCTTTCTCAGTTACTGGTGTGATGGGATTAAAGGCATGTATCACCATGCCAGGATTGATTGTTTTTTTTTTTTGAGACAGGGTTTCACAATGCAGCATAGATTGCCCTTGAACTTGCAATCTTTCTTCTTCCACTTCCTGAGATCTGGAATTACAGAAATACACCACTCCACCAGCCTAAATATTTCATAATTAATATCATGGAAAAATTTTAAAAGATATACATTTGTACAGCCTAGGACTTTAATCCTAGATTCAATACTTAATATTTATGTGACTTCCCTGTCCCAATTCTTCATCTGTGCTTAAAACTGATTTCTTACCTTGTGGATATGGTGTAAAAATTAAATGAAGTAAACTATGTTAAGATCTTAAAATTGAACTTGTTACATGCAAAGGAAATCCACAAAAAATAGCTGTTTTTGAGATCCAAGATTGCAACTAGGGTACATAAGAGAAAGGTTAAGCTCCATGACTCCAGAAACCTCCCTGAAACATTGCAGCTGCACCTATGTAATTCTGACTGCTTCTAGCCAAAATAATAACTGCCATCATATTAGGTGCACAAAAATTTCAAAGACTGACCCTCAAATCAGCCTTTAATTGCATCTAACAGCTGTGATCCACAGCACAGGCAGAAAGGTGGGTCTGGCCCCTCCTCCCCCATGGTGGTTTCTCTCTCCGCCCTTTCTTTTTTCTTCTCTCCTCCTTCATCCATCAAGCAGAAACAGAGCATCAACCATAATCAAACTGTGACATCTTGAACCTCTAGCCTATGGAAAGCTTCCCCACACTGAGCTGCACTGAGAAATGTTGGAGTCATTTCTCACTGCCATCACTGCCTCCAAAACTGCCTGTGTGTCAATTAATAGAACAAACAGGTGAGCATCACACACCATGTGGGACTTCCATAAACATCCCCCAGGAACATAAACCAGCATAGCCCCTGGCTTGTCATCCCCACCCCCAACAAAACACAAAAACAAACAGCAAAGTATATTGAAATTCATGTGGCAAGCCACCTCCCAAAGAAGGGCAAGTAGTAGATCCCAGATCTGATTTCCTGGGCCAGAGGACAGCATTCAAAACCAAACTGCCATGCAAAATTGAAAAACAGAGAACTATAATCAAACATGGACAGCGGAGGGGGTGAGTGAAACACTGAACCTGCATGGGACAAAAGGGCCAGGGCAAAGAACTAATCTCTCACTGTGGAAGTCTCAGTGAACAAACACAGGAAAGGCAGCAAAAGCTGAGAGCAGGGGTGGGCAACAAGCCACCTCCCAAAGCAAGGCAAATAGTACATTGCAGAGCGGAACTCTGAACCACAGGGCAGCATTCAAAACCAAACTATCCTACCTTGCTGGGGGAGGAGCTGACCAAACAGCTGCAGTTGAAGGATAACACAGTTGTTGGCTGGGGAAAACAATAGCTCTGACCACCATGCGTGATCTGGCAAAATTACCTCACCTTACAATTTCAATTAAAATGGTAGACAGAAGAACAAAACACTACTCACAATCCAGTCACATGGTGAGACCACTTCAGAGCTTCTGCTTATATGCCAATATCAGGACTGGATGCCAGAGTTAGAACTCCAGAACATAAACCAAAGACTGAAATTATATTATTCCTGAACCTGGGGTTTTTTTTCATTGTATTTTTTTTTTCTGTTTTGATTTGTTTACCTTCTCTTTTTTTGTTGTTTTTTTGTTTCATTGTGGGTTATTTTTATTTTTATTTTATTTTTACTGCTATTTTCTTTTTTCTTTCTATACTATCAACCTCACCATCATTATCTTCTCATCCCTTCTCTCAGCCCCTTCACTCTCCCTCTTTCTTCTGTGCTACATTCCATTGCTCTCCTTCCCGACTATTCTTTCTGCCTCTTCTCATCCACTCTTTTCCCCATCTTCACCTCCTTCTCCCATCCTCCCCCAATCTGTCACCACACTGTCCCTCCCTCCTACACACTCACCACCTATGGACTAACCTACCGTACCAACTTAACACAACCCCAATTCCCTGCAAACACTGACACAAGCACCCTATGGTACAACCGAAATACACCCAAACACACACAAGGGCCACAAAACCCAGCAGCAATCAGAGTGTATCATTTATTCAGTTGCACACAATCAAACCCTGAAACAACAAAGACAACTAAATGACAGGAATCACCACATACCTATCAATATTAACACTGAATGTCAATGGACTCAATTCCCCATCAAAAGATACTGTTTGACAAACTGGATTAAAGAGGAAGATCTAATAATCTGTTGTTACAGGAGACCCATCTCATTGACAGAAAGAAACACTAGCTTAGGGTGAAAGGCTAGAAGAAGATTCACCAAGCCAATGGCCCTTGAAAACAGGCAGGAGTAGCAATACTTATCTCAGACAAAGTAGATTTCAAACTGACATTGAGAAAACAAGTTAAAGAAGGGCACTTCATACTAAAAAAGGGGGGGAAATACACCAAAAGGAAATAACAATTATTAACCTATATGCAGTAAACTCAATTTACCAAACATACACTAAAGGACATAAAAGCACATACAGACTCCAACACAGTGGATTTGGGAGACTTTAATACCTTCCTATCACCAATAGATAGATCATCCAAACAAACCAATGAAGAAATTAAAGAACTAAATCACACCATAGATCAAGCAGACCTACCTGATGTCTACAGAATATTTCATCCACCGTATACATTCTTCACAGCAGCCATGGAACTTTCTCCAAAATTGATTATATCTTAGGGCACAAAGCAAACCTCAACAAATATAAGAAAATAGAAATAATTCCCTGCATTCTATCTCATCATAATGCATTAAAACTAGAACTCAACAACAAAAACAACAGCAGAAAATATGCAAACAATTGGAAGCTGAACAATATATTGCTCAATGTTCGGTGGGTCATTGGCAGAATAAAAGAGGAAATTAAAAGTTTCCTGGAAGTTAATGAAAATGAAAACATGACCTACCAGAAACTATGGGACACAGCAAAGGCAGTCTTAAGAGGAACATTTATAGCCATAAGAGCTTATATTAAAAGGAAAGGAAGTTCTCAAATAAATGACTGAATGCTACATCTCAAACTCCCAGAAAAACAAAAACAAGCAAAACCCAAAATTAGCAGGATAGAAATAATCAAAATAAGGGCTTAAATTAATGAAATAGAGACCAAAAATAAATACAAAGAATTAATGAAACACAAAGCTGATTGTTTGAAAAAATAAACAATATTGACAAGCCCCTAGCAAATCTAAAATAAGGAGGAAAAAGACCCAAATCAGTAAAATCAGAAATAAAGGGGAAATAACAACAAACACCAAGGAAATTCAGGAAATCATCAGAGACTACTTTGAGAACCTATATTCTGATAAATTTGAAGATATGGAAGAAATGGACAAGTTTCTAGATATTTATGATCATCTAAAACTGAACCAAGAAGATATTAACCACCTAAACAGATCTATAACATGAAATGAAATTGAAGTAGCCATAGTCTCCCAAAAAATTAAAGTCCAGGAACTGACAGATTCTCTGATGAATTCTATCAGATCTTTAAAGAAGAACTAATACCAACTCTCCTTTAACTTTTCTGTAAAATACGAAAGGAAGGAATATTGCCTTACTCATTCTATGAAGCCAGTATTATATTCCTCATAAAACCAGACAAAGACTCATCCAGAAAAGAGAACTATAGGCCAATCTCCTTAATTAACATCGATGCAAAAATCCTCAATGAAATAATGGGAAACTGAGTCCAACAGCATATTAGAAAGATCATTCACCATGACCAAGTTGGCTTTATCCCGTGAATACAGGGGAGGTTATACATATGTAAATCAATAAATGCAATACAACACCTTAATAGAAGCAAAAATAAAAACACTTGACCATCTCAATAGATGCAGAAAAAAGCCTTTGATAAGACTCAACACCACTTCAACGTAAAAGCTCTAAGAAAATTAGGATTAGAAGCAATGTACCTCAACATTATAAAGGCTGTATATGACAAACCTACAGCCAACCTCATGCATAATGGGGAAAAACTGAAGCCATTTCCCCTAAAGTCAGCAATGAGACAAGGATGCCCACTCTCTCCACTCCTGTTCAACATAGTACTGGAATTCCTAGCCAAAGAAATAAGACAAGAAGACGTAATAAAAATAATACAAGCAGGTAAAGAAATTGTAAAAATATCCCTATTTGTAGATGACATGATCCTATACGTCAGAGACCCAAAAAACTCTACCAAAAAACTCCTAGAGACCATAAACAGTTTCAGCATACAAAATCAACTTGCAAAAATCAGTAGCCTTTCTCTACACTAGGAATGAACAAATTGAGAAAGAATATATGAAAACAATTCCATTTACAATAAACTAAAAACCCTTAAATACCTAGGAATAAACTTAATAAAGGATGTGAATGACCTCTACAAGGAAAACTACAAACTACTGAAGAAGGAGATTGAGAAAGACTATGAAAGGTGAAAAGATCTCCCATGCTCATGGATTGGTAGAATCAACATAGTAAAAATAGTTATACTACCAAAAGCAATCTACATGTTCAATGCAATTCCCATCAAAATCCCAATGACATTCATTACAGAGATTGAAAAATCTACCCTAAAGTTTATTTGGAAACTCAAGAGACTGCAAATAGCAAAGGCAATGCTCAGCAAACAGAGCAATGTTGGAGGTATCATAATACCCAACTTCAAACTATACTACAGAGCCATAGTGATTAAAACAGCATGGTACTGGCACAAAAACAGATATGAAGTCCAGTGGAACAGAATAGAGGACATGAATATGATATGATATATCATATCATATTCATATGCTGAATATGACTCCATACAGCTATACCCACCTTATTTTTTACAAAGTCACCAAAACATACAATGGAGAATAGACAGCCTAAAAGAAAGGCTGCCTTTTTTTCTGCAAGTCATCTGCCTGCAGAAATCTGAAACTAGATCCATCATACTAGCACAGCTAGTATGAACTCAAAGTGGATTAAGGACTTTAATATCAGACCCAAAACTCTGAAGTTAGTACAGGAAAGAACAGTGAATACAGTATGAATGCTTCTTAAAAAGCTAAACATAGATCTGCCATATGATCCAGCAATACCACTCCTAGGGATATACCCAATGGAGTGGGATTCAGGTTATTCTAAGGCACCTGCACACCCATGTTTGTTACAGCATTATTCACAATAGCCAAGCTATGGAAACAGCCAAGAAGCCCCACTACTGACAAACAGATTATGAAAATGTGGTATTTATACACAATGAAATTTTACTCAGCCACAAAAAGAATGAAATTTTGTCATTCTCAAGTAAATGGATAGAACTGGAGAACATCCTCTTAAGTGAAGTTAGCCAGACTCAGAAGGCCAAAAATTGTATGTTCTCCCTCGTATGAGGATTATAGACTTAAAACAAATGCAGTAATATTATTTGACATGGGTCATGCACTAAGGGGACAATGTGTACAGGAGGAATAGGGAAAAGAAAAGAAACCTAAAACTTGAATGTGTTTGATGTGCCCACTATAGAGGAGCCAGTAAAGTAATCCTAAACTGGGATAGACCACTATTTGAAGGTGACTGGAAAGTAGTGAAGAGGTGCGGTAGAGACAAACCAATTCAGATTTAATACACATATGCATGGAAGCAATGCTAGGAACCTCTCCGTATAACTATCTTTATCTCAAACTAGCAAAAATGCTATGTCTTTCTTATTATCTCTTATGTTTTCTCTTCAACAAAATTGGAGAAGAGGGCAGAACAGGTTCTGCCTGGAAGTGAGGGGATTGGGGGAAAGGGTAGGGGAGGTAGTGGGCAGGGGGAGAGGTGGGCCAAACAAAGTATGCAGATATGAATAAATGTATAAAAAATTTTAAAAATAGAGTTTTAATGCTGCAATTACTACCATTACTACCTCTGCTGCTGCACAGGGAGAAGAGCTCAAGGGAGGCAGAAAAATTGGTGTTGCCTTTACTCTGTGGACAACTTCAGGCCTTTCATAATAATCTTGGCTCCCAGAATCAACCACATGACACAAAATTTCCTTTTTAAGCCAAAAACTTTAGGAACATCTGTGATAAAATTTTACTAGCCAATGATTAGAAAAGATTTGTTGATATGAGAATAAAATAATAATTCTAAGAGAATGTGTCCAAAATTTGATTTTCAGTTAGCTACATAGAATGCAAAGGTAAATATATAAAGAACTAATGAGCTAATAATTGTCAGTTAATGTGCAAAGAAATCACAAAGAATATCTCAGACTTTTCCTTGAGTCATCCTCCAATAAGTATGAGTTGTTTCCCTAATCCATTGATTTTGTTATTAGGCTTTTAATTATTTCATCTGACTTCTGTGTTTAGACTTGTCTTCTTGTAGAAGTTTCAGACCTTATATTTAAGGCAATGGTTCATTTTACATTGGTTTTTGTTTATGGTGTAAGAGAAGAGCACAGTTACATTTGTCATAGTGGATATTCAGTTCTCAAAAAACAATTTATTAAGCAGATTGTCCTTTCACCATTGTATTTGCTGGGTGTCACTGTCAAAATGAGTATACTATATAATCAATAGTTTAATTCTAAGATTTATGTTTTGTTACTTTGGTCTAGCAATCATTTCACAATGTATATCAAAAGATAAAATTTTGAGTTCTAAATACATGCATTTTTGATGGTTGTATCTCTTTTGAAGTGGGAAAAAGTGAAGGAAAAAGTAAGCTATAATAAATGTGTTAGCTCTTCATTGCTGTGACAAATAACTGAGAGAAAGAGTTTCAATTAAGAAAGATCTATTTTTGGCTCAGGGTTTCAGAGGTCTCAGTCCATGCTTTGCTGGCTCCATTTTTCTCTGGGCCTGTGATGGCATAAAATAACATGGCATGACAGGTATACAGCAGAGGTTGCACACTTCTTGGAAGTTAGGAAGCAGAATCACAGGAAAGGGCTGGGGACACCGCCCAGTACCTCAGCTCCCTCAACTATGTCACATTTTCCACAGTTCTATCACTTTGCAATAATCTATTCAAATTTTGAATTCATCAATGAATTAATTCATTCATACAGTCAGAGACTTTATGATCCAATCACTTCTCAAAATTCCATTTCTGCACACTGCTTGAGTAGAAGACCAAGTCTTCAACATATGAGCCTTTTACAGGAGACATTCATATCCAAACCATAGCAGTAATATTTAACAAAATTTGGTAATGTACATCTAGATGGTATGTGTGTGTATAATACAAACTCAGAAATTTTTGCTAAGTTTACATTTAAACAGTTTTTAGAGCACCACTTTTGGAGCTCAGTGTCCCTCCACATTTCATGTTGTGATGGTAATGAGAGAGGGGAACATGAAGGACACTGATAGGAAAAGAAGCAAATCCTCAAATCTCAAGAGAGGCCACCAATTCATCCAATGGCCATCCAATGGCCATTATGAGAATCTCCAGGAAGACCTTAATTTTTTGTAAAGTAAAAATGGAGAGGCCAAAAAGCTCTTTGTGCATTTGAATCTCTAAAAGTGAACCACTAATAAGTGAACTATTAAGTCTGTATAGATGTTTATACCTCACAAGATTTCCTTTCTATAGACAGCAAGTAGAGTTTTGAGGAATTCTGAAAGAAAGACTAAAATTCCAGAATTATCTGCAGAGAGACAGTTGGGGCAGATGACCTAGTCAGATATTTAATTTTCAACACCTCTGTGGAAATTCTTTTAAAACTTAATTATTTGCAATCTAAAAACATATTACTCATTAGGCAAATAGAATCAAAACCATGTCAAGATAACATTTCATACCCACTAGGATAGCTCTAATAAAAATAAAAAGAGGTAATAACAAGTATTAACAAGGATTTAGGAAAACTGATGCTCATACTGGTAGGATTGTAAAGTGGTACATTCAGAATTGAATGTAGCTTTTGAAAACTATATTTCAATTCTTCAGAATGTGAAACATAGAGTTACCATACTGTCTCAGTAATTCTACTCTTAAGTATTTATCAAATATATGTAAAACCCACATTTACTATCCACACTGAACACTTGTACATACAATATGAAGAAAATAGTCATATATGGAAAAAGTGGTAATGAATGACTTAAGTGACCATTAACTGTTGAATGGATAAACAAAGGATATTATATCCATATAAGGGATTGTTATTCAGAAATAATAAAAAGAATGAAGTGCTGATTCTTGTAACAATAGGAATAACTTGAAAATATCATGTTAATAGAAAAAACCAAGCAGAAAATCATATAGAAGTATGTTTTTATGTGAAATGTCAAACATAGGCAAATCTACAGAGACAGAAATATGTAGTTCTCTAGAGTTGAGACATAGGACTAAATGGGGAATGACTATACAAGGTTTCTAAAATTAAAACAATAGTTTCAGAACTCTGTGAATATACCAAAACTCACTGAATTATATACTTTAAATGGATGAATGCTATGGTTTGCAAATTGTATCTGAATTAAATAAAATTATAAACTGATATAGAGATGTCAGTATTATAAACACACATGTAAATTTTTGAAAGAATGAAAACAGTGATGCATGTGATGTAGTTTAAAAGAATAGATGTGCATTTCTATTATAGCAACAAAAACACCAAAAAATTATTCATAGGAAATCAACAGAAATGTGTTTAGTTTATGAAAACCACATAAGAAAACATCAGAATCAGAATGTGTTCCTGGAATCTGAACTGACAGATACCTAAATTCAAATTGCAGATATTTAGTCACTAGTTGCTGAATGCCTTCCAAGATTGATGTCTTTGGTTATTGAGTGGACAATTATAAATCTGAAAGCAACAAGCAGGTGATATTTTACTCTGCCAAAATCCAGAGCTGGGTATCTGTGTAATTCATTCTAGACTGAGAACATTTTTGTCTTCTGACTTTCAAAGTTGACATCTACTGGAAGCAGAGATTAAGAAGGCTTTACTGAAGCTTTCCACATGGGAGTAAAGCACAGAGAAAAGAATAAACCTTCAGGGAAACTGAAGGCAGAGAAAACTTCAAAATGTCAGATAATTGTCTGAAAGATGTGATGTTGGCTGGGGAGACTGCCAATGGTGAGCAATGGAGTTAAATACATTGGGAACTGATTACATAAAAAAGTCATGTTCAAGATATTTGTCACTGGAATTATAATGCATAAACCTGTCAAGTGCTCCTCATGTCTCATTTGGTTAATAAATACTTATTGAGTGTACACTATGTCCCAGACATACTAATTGAGGCAGTGGTTACCAAAACAGAGTTGAGTGCTATGACAATATATAATAGAAAATTTCTATTAAGTGTTCAAGAAGTCTGTTAGGTTCCAATTGTTACAGAAAACTGTCATAAGTTTAGCAGCTTCAACCAATAAAAATACATTGCTTCATCGTCTATAGGTCAGGATTTTGAGAACAGTTTACCTGAGTTCTCTGTTCAGGATCTCAAAAGACTGAAAGTGAGATATTGGCTGGGGTTTTGGTATCATTTGAAGGTCAGTTTCCTTTTCCAAGTTCATTCAAATTGCTAACATAATCCAGTTCCTTATGTATATTGGAGATAGGTTTCCTTTAGCGCCTTCCAAAGACAATTCATTAGTTGACTGTCTACTTTGTTCCAGGCCAGCAGTGGGACTTCTATGGCACCTTACTTCCTTTGATGAGCATTTGTAGCCATGTCAGGACCATGAAGACCTGAACTAACTGAGAGTTAGCTTCTTAGTGACCTAATTATGGAGTACATTGTTTCATTGTCACATAATTTGCTCACACTCAAGGATGTAATTATATAGGGTATAAGTGATTGTGTATCATCTCTGGATTTTGTACCATACAGTAAAACTTCCCTAAGAAAGTCGTGCTCATCTGGGCGCTGGGGGCTCACACCTGTAATCCTAGCTACTCAGGAAGTAGAGATCAGGACGATCACGGTTCAAAGCCAGCCCAGGCAAATAGTTTGCGAGACCCTATCTTGAAAATATCCATCACAAAAAGGGATGGAGGAGTGGCTCAAGGTGAAGGCATGGGTTCAAGCCCCAGGACAACAATAACAACAAAAACAAAGAAAGAAAGAAAATCATGATCAACTTGAAATCTAAAAGGTGGATTGGAGTTATACAAGCTAAGAGTAGGACTTTATTATTTTTTGCAGCCAAAGAAATCAGTCTTTGCAATTCCAAGAGGTAAAAGAGATGATAGAGAATCTAAGAAATTTGGAGAAACAGAGCTTGCTTTGGAGAAAAAAGTCTACATATCATAAAAGAGCTTACAAAACCATGCATGATCTAGAGCCATATGTACTTTCAGAATATTCTAAATTCCATCTTTTTCTTTCATGGGTTCCTTCATCTCAGTATTTCAGTATGACTTCTTAGCCAAAGAATAACTAAGTTGTGATAAAAAGATGAATAGGAATGATTCTAATGAGATGATGGAGTTCTAGCAGGTTCATATGGAAGTACACTGTTATGAACTATAGTAGCAGACTAGAATGCCAAGTGCCATCGTGTATATATATCAACTATGTTACAATAGTCCATCTTGTTTTTCCCTCACAAAAGTAAGATATATATTTGTTATGGTCTCAATATCTCCCCAAATTCCTGTGTTGAAACTTAATCTTCATTGTAATGGAATTACAAAGTGAGGCCTTTTAGGTATGACTAAGTTATGAGGGTTCTGCTCTCATGAATGGGGCTAGAGAGAACTAATTTAGACCTTTGGTTGTTCTTTTGCTATTGCCAAGCAATAATCCAGAACTCCAGGCATTATCTGGAACCACAGAAACAGGATCCACAATTGATGCTGACCATGCTGGTAGCTTAATATTGGACTTTCCAGCCTCCAGAAGTGGGAGAAAAAAATATTGATTGTTTATTAATGACCTAGTGTTAGAGTTTCTAGCTGAAAATTTCCCCAAGGTTCATGTGTTAAAAGGCTTGGTCCCTACTGGTGGTGCTAGTGAGAGGAGGTTGAATCCTCAGTGGCACTAAGTTCATCAATAAGCCATTAGAAGGAAAAGTCTGGTTGAAGAAGGTAGGTCATTGGGCCCTGGCACCTGTCTGTCTGTCTACAATGCTTCTTGGCTACAATGAGGTGATCAGCTCTTATTTTGGTATATGCTCCCTGTCATGATGTTCCAGTCTCATCTCAGGCCCAAACAATAAATCCAGCTGACATTGACTGAAACCTATGAAATCATGAATCAGAATAAATATTTCTTCCTTTTACATTGTTTTCTCTCAGGTATTTTTCACAGCGAAGAAAAGTTGACTAACACACCTATTTTGTGGTACTTTTTATAGCAAAACAAACGCATTAAGTCAATACTATAACCTTATTACCTATCCCTTTTATAGCAAGTAATAGCTGCCAAATGAGGATGGTGATGATGCTGTTACCACAAACAATAAGAATAAAGGAAGATGAGAGAAATGACAATAGGACAAACTTTTTTTTAACTTTTTAAAAAGATCAAATTATTTAACCTGAGAACATACAAACATTTCCTCACTTGCTGATAAATGTCAGCCAATTTCAGCAATAATTTTGGTCAAAGAAAAGTGGAGGAACAATATGTTTGGCCATCAGATCTTTTGACATCTTGTGTATAATCCTGTTTGCCCATAGCTGAAATATGAGTTACATACAGGATTAACTTCTAAAGTTGAAGGTATTCTGTGTCTGGAATGCATTTAAAGGAGCAAAGTATTTTTCTCATTGAAGTGTACTTAACAACACTGTGCATCAGAGCAGCTTGAAGGCTAGAATGTTACTAAAGATACCCCTCTCAGCTCAGCAAACTTGAGTTCTGACCTTGACAGTCAATGAATAGCTGTTAGGTTTTAATTTTTGGTACTGGGTTTGACAACATTACATTGGGTAGGTTAATAATAGAATATTTAAGAAAATCTTCAAATAGAGAGATTACTCCCCTTGGAGCAATTACTCTTTTTTTTAAATTAAAAGCTCTCAGAGTTAAATAATTTTCTAAGTCAAAATGTTTTGTGATTAGATTTAGTGACTGTAATAAAGAGGGAAACTTGGAAACCACATATGTTAGCCAGTGAACACTTGTTCTGTGATCTTGGCTAATGCAGTCTATTCAAAGTCAAGCATTAATGACAGCATGAAAAATTATACCTAAATTGATTATTTCAAACTAGATTTCAATGTTGCTTTCTTAAACATTTCATAATCAATGTTCACATGACCTCAAAAGTATATTTATGTCATGCAGTCCTGATGGAGCTTTATTTATTTCAAGATGGATGAACTGTTGGCTACTATAGAATACTTTCTATATTTTCACTTGTCTTAATTTTCTAGGGCTTCCATAACCATGGTTTCCCAAAAAGGTGGCTTAAAACAACCGAGACATGCTTTTGTACTACAGAAGCTAGAAGTTCAAAATCAATGTGTTGGTAGAGTCTTGTTCCCTCTGAAGGATCTCGGAAGGACAGTACCTTCTTTATTTCTAACTTCTATTAGCTCTAGGCAGTTCTTGATACACTTTGTCTTACATCTGCTTCATCCCAATCTGTACCTTTGCTGTAACATGTCTTTCTTCTCCTGCATATATCTATAAACACATAGAGATATATACATAAATACATATATACATATAACTACCTTATACTTTCACCAGTCATTGGAATTAAGTTCCTCCCTAATTCTGGATGACTTAAACTTTACTAATTACATCTGCAAAGATCCTACTTCAAAAGTTAGATCACACATTCTGAGTTTCCAGATAGGGCTAACATTTAGGGAAACACTATTCAACCCCATACATTATTATAGAACATTTTTTTGTTCTTCATAAAGGCAGTCTAAGTTTTAAATTTCCTTACTATTTGACTAGAATTTCAGCATTTTATCACTTTTTTGTATTTGTGAAAAATGTATCCTTTCACAATTTTTTTCTTAATGTTTATATTTAACTTGAATTTAAATAGTATATATCCATTCACATTTAGTATGAAGAGCTTATTGTGGATATATGATAGCTTTTAGTATGGAGTTGTACAGAATAAATAATAATATCAAGTTTGTCCCCTCTTTTTCAAAAATTTACTCAGTTTTTATTTTTTTCATTTTATTTTAAGAATTAATGAGCAATATTAAATGACAGTGGTTCTCATGACCTGTGTGAGCTCTTGTCCTACAAACCTAACTGGGGATTAATGGAGATGCAGAAAGGATAAACGATAGAAGACAAACATGCAAAAAGCTGGGGTCAGGTGCGCTGGGTGCTCAGATGGAGAAACACAACAGCCTCATTACTTCTTTTGTACTTCTCTTCTTTTACTTGTTCTTTTCTCTATTCTTTAAAACCTTACTTCTTTTCTATTCTTTAAAGTCTCAGTCCTTAGATTTGCACTGTCCCATGTTTTCTTTAATCTCTCCTAAAATCTTGGTCTTCAGACTTGCACTGTCCTAGGTTTTCTCTAATCTCTAGCATAACTCCTAAAGTTTCAGTCCTTAGACTCACAGACACACAACAGCCAGCAGCAGCAGCAGCAGCCTGAAAAGCAGCCAACCGCATGCTTCTTCAACAAGTCTTTTATATACAGTGGCAAACAAGGAGGTGGAGCAACAGTTCTAGGGGTGTGTGTGGGCATGACATTGTAATAAGAGAAACCTGCAATCCCTACTCTCTGAATGTAAGCATCTTAGGAAAAGCAGCTGTGCTGCATTTTTTTCCCTTACCCTCTTCTGCGGTTGGGCAATGCCAACTCAGCTTGCAGATCACTGAGCATTGCTGTGCTTATGTCAAGTTCTCATAGGTTTCTCACAGTCCACTTCCCACAAATGGTGATATTGAATAGCTTAGCCAATGTTTTTCTTGGCTAAGAAATGTCCTCACTCTTACCAGAACAGTTTGTTGGTTTGTTTAATGCTTTTCTAGTAGTTATTAAGCTAGCAATATAGCATTTTGCTTTTCCCAGTTGATCTCACTAGACTTTAAAATGTAAGCTTTCAGGGCAGGTTCATTGTATTTTTTGTTATTTAAGAGTAGTCCTCATACTTAGATTATTGCTTGAATGAAGTAAGCACATAAACATTTGTGATAAATTAAGAGTATACGGTACAATTTCATAATTAATAGCTTTCTTGGTTTAAACAACTCTTGCACCAATGTTTTCTATTACAGCAGTAAACTCTTTAAAATAATCTAATTAATTTTACTTATTTTGGATTTTTTAGTTGTAGCCCCACATTGTTTTAGTTTCTTGCTGAGCCTTGTCAAATTTGGTTAAATATTTTTAATGCATCAGAATTTTTTCTACTTTTTTTTCCTATATATGTATATATATCAAATATATATGCCTTGTTCTAATTTGACTAATAAGGAACTGGCAGTTCCCAGAAATATACACTAAGCATGTCTTTAAATTAAAATTTATCGATGCCTATGGAGATATGCAAAGGAGTATAATGACAGTGTATATTGCTAGTGGGAAAACAGATAGAGTTGACTTTAGCCAAGCTCCAAAATTGTATGCAAGCAGGTTTCAATCCTGTTTCAGATGTGTATTCTTTTTTCAAAAAGCTAGGGACTCATGGGGCAGATGGCTCAATTTTCTCTCTGTTCTTTCCTACTCACGATTTTTTGTTCACTTATTTGAAAAATTTGTACATTGTGAAAAAAGAAATTTATTTCAAGATCCTAAAATGTTAACTTTAATCTCCAGTGTTGAGCTGTGTAACACTTTAAGTATACCACATGTGTTTCAGTATGAAAATGGAAAATGTTAAATGTTATTTATGTAACTCAAAAAAATGAATGTAGATATTTGCTACTAGAATAAAATCTGTGGTGAAATCTATGCAATTTCTTTAATCATGCTGCTATAAATTTGAGTATTAATACATTTTGTTTTAGTAAGATAGAAAATATAAACATATACAAACATATTCCAAAAGTCAGTATTGTTTTGTTTATTCTATTTAAGAACAAAGAATGTACCTGAAGGGTTCTCGCCATACTTTATATGAACTTGTCATAAAGAGTAATAATTTTTAAGGAAACATTATTCAAATTGTTGAGTTCATCAATAGTTTTCTTTAGAGACCAATTCTATGTCACATCATGGAATTTTACAAGATGACAAGGCCAACCTTGTTCTGGACTGACATTTTATAATAATAGGAAATTAATATTCAGAATAATGTATATTCACTAAATGGCTATGCATCTTGCAGATGGTAGCAATGATATAGTACTAATAGGAATAATTTCTAGTTTGCTATAAAATAGCTTTCACTTTTCCAGGCTGGAAATATATAGTGTTTGAATTACATTGTTTGCTATTCACTTTTACATTTAGTATTCTGTTAATGAGCTTATATATCTAGCAATAGCCAAAACTTTTTTGCTAGACTTGCTTTTATTCAGGCTTATCTTGAAAATAAGAATGTGTATTTATTGAAAAAGAAAAGCCCGTCTCCATTCTCCAAGGAGCACTAATTAGATCAGTACTCTCTAATCTCAATAAATGCTTATTAGATTGGATTGTACTCACCTCTTATATATTACATAGTGGTTTATGAACACATGCATACGGAGATGTTAAAAAATAATTGAGCTTTTAGTAAACTCAGATTCCTCACTTAGTTGTGTTTCTCAGCAAGAGTAATGCTACACATGGGATTCATAATTACTCTCAAGGGGACATAGAATCTTCTTAATGATTACTAAAATTCTGTGCTTTTTACAACTCATACTAATACCTACAAATGTCACTTGAAAGCTCTTACAGACCATATCTGGCAAACTAGAATAGTTTAAGTGCCTATCTTAAATTGGAAAAGGCCATTAATTCATTGCATGCCTGCTAATTTATTTCACTTGTGTATTAAAGACATAGTAACTAGATTTACACCAACAATAATGCTGCCACTTAAACTTTATAGTAATTATTTAGCTATGGTTCTTTAGTTTTGATGTTTCTAGCCTGCCAATTGGTAGCACCAATGCTGTCATTTGTGAAACATGGATGAACCACGAGGAAATTATGACAGAAACATTCAAGACACAGCTAGACAAATACCATGTGATCTCATCAATATGTGAGATCAAAAAATGTTTGTCTTATAAAAGTAGAGAGTAGGATAATAATCAGTCAAAAATAGCTGGAGTGAGTGGTGGGGTTAGTCAAAGGATACAAAATTTTAATCAAATGGGAAGAATTAAAGAGATCTACTATACAAAGTTATGATCAGAGTTATATTCTTTAAAATTCTGAGTGATCATAAAGTTTTCTCAAACAAAAATGATAACTATGTTGGGTAATCTATACAGTAATTACCTATGTATAATCATGTTACAGTGTACACATACTCCATAGCATTGTGTTGCAGACTGTAAGCACATACAATTTTATGTGTTGGTTTTAAAACCTAAGAGAGAAATATGAGATGTGCCTCATTAATTGAATTAATCCCAGATCTATACAGTAAGGAAATTTTGGTTCTGCCTGAAGACACCCTTCATGGGTCCTGTGGGCTAAAGTAGGGCCAAATTTTTTGCATGTGTCTTTATTAGTTGCCTCATTGTTTTTGCATGGCTAGAGGTCAAATTCATAGTCTCACCATGCTTTAACTTTTTAGTCTTACCCTTTATACTGCTAATTTCAAAGTGTGTGAATTATATTCTTGATTTGGGAAGTACAGAATATCTATTCTAAAGTTTCCTATCAGGATTTACAATCTTACACTCTTCTTCTAAGAACCGTCAAACACCTGAGTGAGAGCATTAAGATATGTGGATAATTGTCTGAAGGGTGTGGTCTTTAAGCATTTGGCCATGTCTTAGTATCTTTAACCTAGAATTGGTGTCCCTTAAAATGTAGACGGGTAAGCTTCAGATGACCTCTCATATCCCTGAATTGTGTTTGAAACAATGTTGGTAAGCATACAGGTAAAACATTATGAAAACTTCTAAAGAAAGGATCTACTATTTCATTAAGATTATCACTCAAAGGATTATAATATGCTATCTACATGCAAACCATTCCCAAATACTTTATATCTCTAGATTTCAAGATTATTTATCAACTGTTTATCTAATGGAGTAATCTGTAAGAAAACATGAACTTAGAAATAATATTAGTAATAATAGTAAAGAGCAATAGTTCCTACATTCAGATCAGAATAACCTGGGTGCACTTTTTAAGAGACATATCATCAGGGTCTTTTCTTGACATATCAAATTAGAAAAGTAGATTGAAAACTATTACTTTATGTTTCAAAGTTTCTCCAATGCAATTCCTATGAACTAGGAAACATTGAATTATGCCATGCACTTAACAGTTACATATTACTCTGTGCATATTCATACTGAAGCAGCCAATGGTGATTTATTCATGCTATCATTTAGTAGTATCCATGGAAAATGTTGATGTGTAGCATATGATGACTTTTCAATATTGAACTCCATATGTTCTACCGCAAGTCTTCTCATGTGCCCTCTAATAAAAGGCCTTAACTTGGAGCTATGAAACTTCGGAATAGATATCCAACTTACCTTCTTTTTAACTCAGTATAAAGAAAAATGGAGGACTGAAGTAGAGGACTACCTGTGTTCCTTTATAAATATTAAATTTTGTTTCATTTTTTGTTTATTTGCTTGGATTCCTGGAAAGAGGGTATTGCCCTATAGCCCAAGTTGGCCTGGCACTCCCTAAGTAGCTCAGGCTGGTTTCAAACTTGTGATCCTTCTGCCTCAGTCTCCCAAGAGCTGGGATGACAGGAGTACACCACAACATCCAGATTTGTTTTTAACTTTTATTAGTTAAATTTGAGAATTGAAAAATGACTTTCATGAAATAACAAAGGAAATAGGAACTAAGTACCCGTGTCAATAAACTTATATAAATGTTTATATGTGTGTTATCAAGATTTCCACTGCAATAAAAGTTAACTGAAATAATGTGATTGTAAGAAAGAAGGTTTGTTTGCCATACAGTTTGGGAGGCATTTAATTCATGACTGTTTGGTCCCATTAGCTTGGGTCTGTGATAGAACATCATGGTGGAAGTGCATGGCAGTACAACATGGTTCACATTGAGGATGGGAAAACAAAAGAGAAAAAGAAAAGACTGGATTATCGCCAAGCCCTTCAAGGGCAATAACCTAAAAGTTGATACTAGACCCCACCTCTAAAATTTCCTACTAAGTCAGAATAGTGCCTTTCTGTGTATCAAGTCTGAGGGAGGTTAAATATTCAAACTACAGCAATATGTTTTTAGGAATTACTTATAAGATAACAGAGAAGGAAAACATCACTATGTTACCTTCTACATAATCTTACCTTCAAAGATTCTCCTCTAACTAGAATGATCTCAGGTTCATTAATTCTATAAAATACAGATTTTTTTTCAAACTCCCTGGCTAAGTCAAAATCTGATGGTGAAATATAGGAATCACCATTTTTAATAAGCACTTTGGATAAGCCTTGTTCTCACACATATTTGAATGACACTGGCTTATTCAGCATGCATATAGACATATAGAATCAATGAGAAAACAATGTTGCCATATTTGCAGAAACCTCATATGGGAATTACACCCTTGAAAAATCATCATTATATAGAAACATTAAGAAACCAATGAGATAAAACTTTGCTCCAAACTAATTTTAATGAACTGTGCAGTTTGATAGTTGAGTACTCATTCATTTAAAAAGTTAACCTAAGGTATGTAAGTGTGATACCTGAAAAGAAAACTAGATCTTTTTCATAAGTAATGTTCATGCCATTACAGGTTTAAAGAGATTTCACTATCCATCAACAAAAATGTCATTTGAGTACATCAGATACAAGCACCAGAGTTCCTTGTTTAGGTTTCAACTTTCCTTCTATGCATTCATTTCTATAAAAGATTTATCTTTTTTATAGCATGAAATTAAATGTTGAAATGTTAAAATCTGGATTCTCATGAGTACCATCATTTATTTCCAAACTCAGAGTCTCTGTTTTTCTATAAGCTGAAAATAATAATTGCTTATAAATTGTCTCTGAAATGAAGACAAGTACATTACAAACTAAAAGATTTTAAAAATTTTTTCTTGTCAGAGTTCTCTCATCTTCATGAAAAAGTGGTTTATTTATTTACAAAACTGTAAATTCTTTTAAGAAAAAGCACTTTTTATTATATTATTAGTTTTGTTTTGATTGTTTATTTGCTTCTTATTCTAAATTGATTGAGCAACACAGAAAAATACCAACAACAAACCACTAATACTCTGCCAACCCCAAAATAAATCTTATTAATAAAAAATCATGTTTTGGGTAGACATGACCTCTGCTCATGTTGACAACTTTCTTTCTTTCTGAATTTCATCTTGGAATTTACAATTGCTCAAGCAAACTTTCCTGGCAATGCCTGGAGGGATTGTATGAGAATACAATTTATTCCTAGTTTTCAAGTGAGAGTACAAGTTGGAGTTTCATTATCTCTGGTGTAGGAAGATCATAACTACAGAACCAGCTGTAGAGGAGAGGGCTTGTCTCTTGGAAGTCAAGGGCAAAGCTCATAGATCAGAGTTTCCTGAGTGAGAGCGGCATGTCAGAGTGCTAACTGATCCTTTGTATTTAGACAGGCTGTCCAATTCTATTTACCTCAGTAGTCCTGGAGGAGGCTACTATGGTAGATGAAATTTCTGATAGTTTTTTCATGTTATCAAATTTCCACTTTCACTAATAGTGTAGGAAAGTTCCTGGAAGCCACATGTATGCCAACCTCAGGTAATCAAAAGCACTATAATTTTGACAATCTAGTAGGCATATATTATATCTTATTATGGTGCAATATGCACAATATATGCTTTATATTAGTAATTTGAAGTTTTCCAATTGCTAGTGAAATTTACTCTAAAATCTAGGTATTTTAACTTTCCTTCTCCCTTTATTTGATGATTGCTGACTTGGGAAAAGCAATAGACTATAAACAGGGCAAACATATTTGACAGCTATTCCACATCAAGCAAAGATTTGTGTCAGTCTGAGCAGTCAAGCCAACAATGTTATTGAAATCTACAGTTGGCAATGCACTGGTCATTATCTGCTTGAACTCTGAGGCCCATTATTACTTTCTTCTTGACTTTTCTCTGTATCTCAGGAGGTTGATGACATTGTCTTTTATCATCTGATCCTTCTACCTCTATGTTTCTATTTAGGCTTAACCAAAGAAATTCCCAAGAGTAGTGAAAGGATAGAAACACTGCTTTATCCATTTTTCCTTCTTTATCCTTTTGCAAGGCAACAGTTTAAGGTTGCTTGTATTCGAATGTTTTCATGTCTTTTTTAGGGAGGCGGAGTGGGTGGGACTAGGATTTGAACTCAAGGCATCACATTTGCTAAGCAGGTGCTCTACCACTCGAGCCATACCTCCAATCCATTTTGCTCTGGTTATTTTGGAGATGGTGTCTCAAAAACTATTTGTTGGGGCTGGCCTTGAATTGTGATCCTTCTGATCTCAGCCTCCCAAGCAGGTAGATTACAGGTAGGAGCCACCAGTGCTTGGCAGTTTTATCAGTTGTGATAGACCTCTTAATCCTGTCCTAACTCTGTAAACCATCCATTTATTAAACTTATTTCTAAGTACCATTCTAAATGCACATCTATGTCAAGCAGTCATGACAGATTTCTTAAAACACATTTGTTAGAATTTTATTTTTGAATGGTGCCAAAATCTCTCAACAGTGAAAGTATTTGTTCTTGGGAGCTTATTGGTAGAGCTACTGAAAGTAACCTCAAAGGAAAAAATAAACATATTTTCAGAAGACAGCTCATGTTTTCTTAAATTTTTATAAACCAGAATTGTAGACTGGCTCTCCATAGTCTTAAAGGTTCACTTATTTATAAGGGAAATCAGGAGAGCCCATGAGCTTTTTTCCTTGGACCTGGGCTGTAATCTAGATGACATATAGTATTTGGAGCACTTCTGCAACCAAATTACTGTATTAGGGAAGATTTGGAGTGACTAAATACATCTTGGGAAGGAATCATAAGACTGAGCTCAAATATAAAGCTCCCAAATAGATGAGGTAAGATTGTAAGTAAGTTGTAATTGATCATGAAAATTTGCCTAAAATACACACATTTTGCCACAGTTAACTTTCCTTTTTATTTGTTTGTTTTTTGGGTTTCTTTTTATTGTTTTGCAGGGTAGGATACATTGTGGCATTTACAAAAGTTCTTACAATGTATCAAATATATTATACTTGAATTCACCCCTCCACCCATTACTGGTTGGCTCTGAAACTGTACTACTGAGTACATTGTAATGCTCTTTTAAGAAAAAAGTCTATGCATTAGAAGCAATAAAATCTCACAACTGGAAAGTGACTAGGTTATTAAAAGAGAGTTGAATTTCTTAGGACAATTACAAGGGCCCAGGTATCAAACATAAAGCAAAGATAAGAGATGAAACAATTACCTTGATCTGAATCATTGCATATTTTATGCATGTATTGAAATGTCACACTGTACCTTGTAAATATGATCGACTATTATGTGCTCATCAAAAATTATTTTTAGGGCCTGGTTTAGTGGTGCATGCCTATATTCCCAGCTACTCAAGAGGTGCAAGTAGGAGGATCATGGCCCAAAGCCCTCCTGGGCAAATGCATGAGACTCTATTTGAGAAACAAACTGAAAAATCAAAAAGAACAGGGATGCGGCTCAAGTGGTAGAGCAAATGCCTAGCAAGTGCAAGGCCCTAATTCAATCCCCAATACTGCCAAAAATTATTTTTAAAGACGGTAAGCAGATGTGAATGCTAACTACACTGAGTTGATCACTATGCATCTTATACATGTATCAAATCAGCACACTGTATCCCATAGACAGGTTTATGATAATGAAGATAATGAACCATTGGAATGACACTATCTGTGAATAAATGGAAGAAAGAATGAGTAATCCTGGCAAGGTCAACCAGCCTACCTTATAAAGATGGGTAAGCCCAGTATCATGGGCAAGAGTCTCTTCTCCCACTTAGAAAACATTGAAAATAGTGGTTTTGCCCTTACTTAGCCTCACTATGTAACCTCTCTTTAAATAAATGCATTTTTTATACCAAATTTACTTCTTTTCCAAAGACAAAATAATATCGATATTTTCTCTCTAGGAAGCATGTCAGTAAGCAAATGAAAACTAGTCCTGATTTCTTTCTGATAAGTTGAGACTATTGTAGCTTGTCTTTAACAATGACCTTTACTATTTCCTTAGACAAAGTATCAATCACTTGATAACCTATATCCACTGATAATATTTGTTCTGTATTATTTAGATACAGATAAAGCATATGTATTTTTCTTTATATATGTATATGTCTGATCTGCTGATTTAAGCTAAGAGGAAATGTTTCTCCTTTTCTTTCTTTTCCCATAATATTATTTATACATAGTAATAGTACAACGTACAATGTTTCAGTGTGAAATTCCACACACACATATAATATACTTTCATCTTTCTTTCCTCCTTTATTTGCAGCACTGGACCTGTAACCGTGTATAAGACAAGTGCTCTACCACTAAACCCCTAGATTTTGGAAGAACTACTTTTTTTACTTCAAAAAAAGGACCTCTCTCCTTAAAGTAGTCTTCCTGATTCATGAGAAAACCCAGGAAATCATTATTGCTAACTCATGCTTCTCATTCCAAGGTTATCAGACACATCCAGCAACTCTGTTGGGTCTAGAGACTGTCCCCCCAAAATAGTGGACAGCAGAGCCACATTTGTGCCTTTTAACCTCTTTTTTAAAATTAAAAAAAAATTCATTTATTCACATGTGCATACATTGTTTGGGCCATTTCTTCCCTTTGCCTGATCATCTGTTTGCATATTCAGACTCTGTTGATAACATAACTTCAAAATCTAATACCATGTTTCCTCTTAGTACATGCTAGCTAATTTTTACAGTGTCTTCAGCAGATAATTCATTTCCTCCCTTAAATCCAGCCTGCCACAAGCAATTTTATTCCTAATTAGCAGCCAAACTATCAGGAAAGAAGGTGTGAGTAGCTCTTGAGAAGGAGTCCATTTCCTTATAGAGGAATGGCACTTGTTGCATTTTCAATGGGTAAACTTTTATCTGTTACCAAACAGAAGTCGGCTACCTCTGAAAGATCTACAGAAAAGAGAGAATGGTAGGTGAGTCTGAAGAGCTAAAACTCTTTTGATTTTTTTTCTCATATCCAAAGACAAGGGTCAGATTCTTGAAACCAGAATTTTTACTTTGTTAACAGATCTAATGTCTGTTTAAACCTCTGTTGTTCTGCAACTCAAAGTAGCAAATCCTGTATCTGCTCCTAAATTATATTTGTCTTTCACTGAAGGAGAAAAAGTTGAAAAAAAAGGTCTCACATTCCACACTTAGTCTTTAAATATTTGTTAAGCACTCATTTTTTCATTATCCCTCTGAAGGGTTAACATAAAAGTTACTAATAGCCAGCCAATTCTATTTTATGTTCATAATTTGTCAATGCCTATGTATGATTGCCATCTTCAGAAAAGATTGCATATCAAAAAGACCAAGTGTATAGTGTAAACAGCAATTTCAGTTGTCTATTCCTTAATAAGGCATCAGGTTTAAACTGTTTCACTAATCATTTGTATCAACATTTAAAGAACTAAATAATTCCAAAGATATATAGTCTTTTTTAAAAGAACTTTAAAGCAGAGCAAACATTTCTTAATTCTTTGCATGAGTTGGATATAATTTTGCAACCTAAACTTAATAAAGATTATTGTTTAATGAACTCCTTGATTGGCAAGTGTAATTAAGGATTTCATAAAATAATTAAAATAATATATATAATATGATATATTATATATAATAATATATAATGAAATAATAATTTTGTGTGATTAATTAGGGTTTATGAAAGGAATTTAAGAATAGTTCATTACTGGAAATCTTAATAATATAATCTATATTAATGAATAAAAGGTGAAAGCCGTAACAATTTTTCTGAGTACCAGTTTCACTGAAGATATTACTTGGGCATTTGTATGCATATTTCATTGTCGTGGTTAAACTGTGCTTTCAGAAAAAAAACTGAAGACACAAATAATACATATAACAAAGATCTTCTTTAATTTTTACATGTTCTTATACTGTACTGGCTCATGCCCAAACACATGAATTAAGACTGTTGCTATTACTCTAATGGACCACTGTATGATAAATTCTGCTCTTAAGCTGAGATATCATATAGAAGACCCCTAAAATGTCAGTATGTATTTCATAAAATATGATTATTTAGAATAAAATACTAATATCATTAATACATATAATAATAATGATTTTTTGGTGTTTTAAAATAATCAGTCATTAATTTAATTTCCCTGAATGTCTCAAATTGTCAGCCCTATAAAACAAGTATTACATATTTTCTCTCAACTGAGGAAGTTGGGCCAAACCAAAAAATACCACCAAAAAGGATATGAAAGTAAAAGGGGACTACTGGGGGGGGGGGGGTGAGAAAGAAAAGGAAAGGGGAGAGGGAAGATGGAGGGTAAGAAAAAGTAATAAATGGGATTAATTTGATCAAAATAGCATGAATGGAAATGTCGGGATAAAATTCCTTAGTATATATAATTTAATAAATGTTAATAAAGAGAAGATAATAAGAAAGATAAAACATTTCCTTTTAAAACAGCTGGAGTGAGTTAAGCTTTTATATTTTTAACTTGCTTTTAATGTGGAGTAGGACTGTCTCATGTTTTTTAATTGACCTTTTCAACTGAATTATCTGTGCTAAAAATAGTCAAAGTTCTGGAATTGTTTGCTGTTTTATGGCATTCTTTTACTTGTTTTCTTTTTCCTCTTGTAAACTGAAGTAGCAGTAGAAAGATTATTAGGTTAAGATTCAATAATTTGGGAAGTAGTACTTCATAGGTGATGCATCTGCATTTAGTGTCTCAGAAAGCATACCATTGGTTGAATCCACTTAGTGATGCAAACATTGACTTTTTATTATGTATAATTCTGCAAAATGTAATGATCTCATAAATAAGACATGTTTGATAAGACTGAAATGCAATTAATACAGGAAAGATAATATAGACACTTAATTTTAACTCTCTAATTGCCATTGTTTTCAAAGTAGCATCCTTCTTATCCACATCAAATACACTTTCTTTTTGATTCTCTGTCCCTCACACATACATATCTCCTATGATTTCATGAAACCCTGGGTTTTCATATACACAATGTGTTCATTCCTTTTTTTGATGTTATTTCTCTATACGTTGGCCAATAGTGGATCCTAACTGTTGGCTCCTTTCTAGTCAATCAGTCCTGAATGGCATCCCTTGCTTTCTGGTACAGTCAGAGGTTCTAGAAAGACCTGATGTCTTTTCTTTTTCAGACATGAAATTGGACCTTTCTCCAGTGAACTTTCTTTCTGATGGGAAATGTCATTTAGAGATCACAGTACAGGTGCTAGCTGTGCTCACTGCTATAGGGATGTTAGTAATCACAATCACTTTTAGTGAACACTGTTATGATATACTACAATATTTAATTCATTTTGACATGTTTTGCATTTATGGAATTTTAAATAATGTGATGTTTGCTTGTATATATTTCCTACATGTTATAATCTTGACTTTAACAATATTAGCACAGTTACATTTTTAAAATATATATCAAAATAGTTTTATTATGCTTTTTCCTTGAATAAAATCAAAGATTTGGATATTTTACATCAAATTACCACCATTTATACTCTTGTATTTCCCTTCTGTGTTGGGTCAAATGATGTACTTGTAACTGAAGTAAATGTACTTCTCAAAAAAAAAAATCCATGTAAAAACCTGTTTTTAAGATCATCTACTACAAGCTTAATAACCACAAAATTTCAAAATTAGGAAACACTGAGGATTTTAACTATACTGTTCCAAATTTGTGGAAGGAGCTTCATCGGTACCATGAGTCAATTGAGAATAAAAAGTAGAAGAGACACAGAAAAGGAATGTCTCCGTCTTTAACAAACACATGATATGTCTTATAAAGCACACATAAGACATATTCAGTACAATGTTTCAGAACAGGGTCAAAATTGTGGAATTTTACATTTCCCAAAAACAGTGTTCTTGGTGAAAATTTTAATTTTTATGTGTGTGTATATGTGTGTGTGGTAGCACTGAGGTTTGAACTCAGGGTCTCAGGCTTTGCTAGGCAAGCGCTCTACCACTTGAGCCATTCCACCAGCCCTTGGTGAAAATTTTAAAACCAATGAACATTTTAATGCTACATGCTAAATATATGATAAAATAGTATGCAGCTAACAAATCTCACATACCAAAGAATGCTTAATACACAATAAAAACAATGATAAGATCATTTAAAGTGAAAACTAAATTTGAAACTGCATGTAAGATAACAGCAAATGCTAGGAAAAGATCAGAAGAATACACTAAAAATAGCTCTGGTATTAAGAATTGTGAGAAATTTTAAGACATTTTATTTTTCACAATTTTCATTATATAATTATGAATATTTGGATGTTATAATGTCATCTAGCAGAAAATCAAATAAAGCCTTCTCCTACTCTTTTTTTAATATCACAAGCTTATTTCTCTTTAGAGATATCTTAAAATACTCTGTTGATATTACAAACCAGCTCTACATAATCACCCTGTTTCTGATCTTGCTGTGCTTCCTTCCAGTACCTTTGAATATTTATATCACTATCAATAACACACACACACACACACACACACACACACACACACACACACACATACCCTAGGTTCATGAATTGCTCTTTTTTTTTTTTTTTACAAATTGAACATATATTGAAAATTTTAAACAATGTTTCCCAAATCACAAATGTTTTCATTATGCATTGCATTATGTAACTAAAATTGTAGCAATTAAATATAGCATGTTTGCTATTTAAAGAAATAACAGGGAGAACTCTGGTTTGAAGATAGCCCCAGCAAAAATGTTAGTAAGACCCCATCTCAACCAATAAGCCAGGTGTGGTGGGGTGCATCTGTATAGGAGGCATAAGTAGAAGGATCATGATCTGAGACAAGACCTAGGCAAAAAGTGAGACCTTAGCCAAAAAATAACTAAAGCAAAAGGGCTAAGGGCATGGATCAAATGCTAGAGCATCTTCTTAGTGAGCAGGGGGCCCCGAGTACATACTCCAGTATTGCTGAAAAAAGAAGAAAAAACAAAACTAATCTAGAAAAAGGAATTCACAAAAAAAAGACAAGTATAAGACCACTAAACATATAAAACATGTTAAATATCAACATTAGTCAGATGAATGAGTATAGAAATGACATTGGGTCTTTGAAAATTAATTTACAGATTAAGAGGAATGATTAAAAGTAGTATTGAGGCTAATAATCCAAAAATTTCTTATAGGTATGATAATTCAAATATCACTTACAGGTATTTCAGTGTTGACTGCTTTTTGCTTTTTTTCTTATAATAAGAATATATAATGAATATATAAAACATATAAAATATTTTATGCTTATTAACTCTATTATATATAAGATTTCATATAATTTTTTTAACCATGGCCTGAGTATTTTTTATTATTATTCACTTATTCACATGTGCATACATTGTTTGGGTCATTTCTCCCCTCTACCCCACTCCCCTCCTCTTTCCCCCTCCCGTACTCAGTTCCAGGAAGGTCCTGTTCTACCTTTATCACTAATTTTGTTGAAGAAAAGACACAAGCCTAATAAGGAAGACAAAGTGTTTTTGCTAGTTGAGTTGAGGATAGCTATACAGAAATATTCCTAGCATTGCTTTCATGTACACATGTGTTATGACCCATGTTAATTCATCTCTAGCTGATCTTTATTTACACTGGTTCCTGATCCCCTACTCATGTTGACCTCTGTCACCTCAAGGTTTCTGTGTTAGTTCTCTGGAGTGGGGACAGCAAATGCTTTCATGTTTTGGGTTTTCTACCTATACCCATATCTCCCGTATGTGCTCTCCCCTTGTCCTGTGATCCAAGTCTAACCACATTGCTGCATTTGCCATAGATCTAAAGTCCACATATGAGGGAGAACATATGATTTTTGGTCTTCTGAGCCTGGCTGACCTCGCTCAGAATGATGTTCTCCAGTTCCATCCATTTACCTGCAAATGAAAAGATTTCATTTTTCTTCATGGATGAGTAAAATTCCACTGTGTATAAATACCACATTTTCTTGATCCATTCATCAATAGTGGGGCATCTTGGTTATTTCCATAACTTGGCTATTGTGAATACTGCTGCAAGAAACATGGATGTGCAGATGCCACTGGAGTAACCTGTGTTGCATTCCTGTGGGTATATCCCCAGGAGTGGGATTGCTGGATCATATGGCAGAGCTATGTTTAGATTTTTAAGAAGTCTCCAAAATTTTTTCCACAGTGGTTGCACCAGCTTGCATCCCCACCAGCAGTGAACCAACATTCCTTTTTCCCCACATCCTGGCCAACACCTTTTGTTGGTGGTGTTTTTGATGATAGCTATTCTAAAAGGGGTAAGGTGGAATCTTAGTGTTGTTTTGATTTGCATTTCCTTTATGGCTAGAGATAGTGAGCATTTTTTCATGTGCTTTTTTGCCATTTGTATTTCTTCATTTGAGAAAGTTCTCTTTGCTTCAGTTGCCTGTTTCTTAATTGGTTCATTGATTTTAGGAGAGTTTAGTTTCTTAAGTTGCCTGTATATTCTGGTTATCAGTCCCTTGTCTGATTTACAGCTGGCAAATATTTTCTCCCACTCTGTGGGTGGTCTTTTCAGTTTAGAGACCATTTCTTTTGTTGTGCAGAAGCTTTTTAATTTAACGAAGTCCCATTTGTCTATCCTTTCTCTTAGTTGCTGGGCTCCTGGAGTTCTATTGACAAAGTCCTTGCCTATACCTATTAGTTCCAGAGTGTTTCTTACTCCTTCCTGTAGTAACTTCAGAGTTTCAGGACTGATATTTAGGTCCTTGATCCATTTTGAGTTGATACTAGTATAGGGTGATAGACATGGATCTAGTTCAGTTTCTTGAAGACAGTTAACCATTTTTCCCAGCAACATTTGTTGAAGAGCCTGTCTTTTCTCCATTGTATGTTTTTGGCACCTTTGTCAAAAATGAGGTGGGTATAGTTGTGTGGATTCATATCCAGGTCCACCAGTTCCACCGGTCTTCATGTTGTTTTTGTGCCAGTATCATGTTGTTTTTATTGCTATTGTTTTGTAATATAGTATGAAGACAGGTATTGTGATACCTCCAGCATTGCTCTTTTTGCTGAGTATTGCCTTGGCTATTCGTGATCTCTTGTGTTTCCAAATGATCTTTAGGGTAGATTTTTCAATTTCTGTGATGAATGTCATTGGTATTTTGATGGGAATTGCATTAAACATGTAGATTGCTTTCAGTAGTATAGCCATTTTTACTATGTTGATTCTACCAATTCATGAGCACAGGATATCTTTCCATCTTCTATAGTCTTCCTCAATCTCTTTCTCCTTGTAGAGCTCATTCACAACCTTTGTTAAATTTACTCTTAGGTATTTGATTTTTTGGGTGGCTATTGTGAATGGAATTGTTTCCATATATTCCTTCTCAGTTTGTTCATTGTTGGTGTATAGAAAAGCTAAAGATTTTTGTAAGTTGATTTTGTATCCTGCCAACTTACTGTAGCTGTTTATGGTGTCTAAGTGTTTTGGGGTAGAGTTTTTTGGGTCTTTAAGGTATAGGATCATATCATCTGCAAATAAGGATATTTTGATAGTTTCTTTACCTATTTGTATTCCTTTTATTTCTTCTTTTTGCCTAATTGCTCTGGCTAGAAATTCCAGGACTATGTTGAATAGGAGTGGGGATAGGGGGCACCCTTGTCTCATTCATGATTTTAGAAGCAATGGTTTCAAGTTTTCACTGTTAAGTATGATTTTGGCTATAAGTTTGTCATATATCACCTTTAAAATGCTTCTATTTTCCTTCTATTCCTAGTTTTCTTATAGCTTTTATCATGAAGTGGCATTGGATCTTTTCAAATGCTTTTTCTACATCTATTGAAATGACCAAGTGGTTTTTGTTTTTGCTTCTACTGATGTGCTGTATTACATTTATAGATTTGTGTATGTTGAACTACCCCTGCATCCCTGGGATGAAGCTGACTTGGTAATGGTGAATGATCTTTCTGATGTTTTGTTGGATTCAGTTTGCCATTATTTTATTAAGGATTTTTGCGTCAATATTCATTAAGGAAATTGGCCAGTAGTTCTCCTTTTTGGAAGTGTCTTTGTCTGGTTTTGAGATGAGAGTTGTATTACTGACTTCATAAAATGAATTAGGCACTTTTCCTTCCTTTTCTATTTCATGGAACAGTTTAAGGTGAGTTGGTATTAATTCTTCTTTAAAAGTCTGATAGAATTCAGCAGTGACTACTTCAGGTCCTGGAGTTTTCTTTTTTGGAAGACTATTTCTGCTTCAATTTCTTTTTGTGTTATAGATCTATTCAGGTGATTAATATCTTCTTGTTTAGTTTTGGGCATTTGTAAGTTTCTAGAAATCTGTCCATTTCTTCAAGATTTTCAAATTTGTTAAGAGTATATACTCTTGAAGTAGTCTCTGATGATTTCCTGGATATCTGTGGTGTTTGTTGTTATCTCCCCTTTTGCATTTCTGATTTTACCAATTTGGGTTTTTTCTCTCCTCATTTTAGTCAGGTTTGCCAGGGGTGTCAATCTTATTTATTTTTTCAAAGAACTAGCTTTTTGTTTTACTGATTCTTTGTATGTTTTTTTGTTGTTGTTGTTTCTATTTTGTTGATTTCAGCACTTATTTTAATTATTTCTTTCCTTCTGCTTCTTTTGGGATTTGCTTGTTCTTGTTTTTCTAGGAGTTTGAGCTGTAGTATTAGGTCATTTATTTGAGCTCTTTCTGTCCTTTTAATATATGCACTCATGGCTATAAACTTTCCTTTTAGGACTGCCTTTCCTGTGTCGCATAGGTTCAGGTAGGTCATGTTTGTATTTTCATTAACTTCCAGGAACCTCTTAATTTCCTCTTTTATTCCATCGATGATCCATTCATCATTGAGCACTGTGTTGTTCAGCTTCCAATTGTTTGCATGTTTTTTATTGCTGTTTTTATTGGTTTCTAGTTTTAATGCATTGTGGTCAGATAGAATGCATGGGATTATTTCTATTTTCTTATATTTGCTGAGGCTTTCTTTGTGCCCTAAGATATGATCAGTTTTGGAAAAGGTTCCATGGGCTGCTGAGAAGAATGTGTATTGTGCAGAAGTTGGATGAAATATTCTGTAGAAATTCTGTGAAATTGGGTGCTTTGCCATTGTGCATATAAGTTGATAATTTTCATTTCCTTTTGGTATGTATCCACTTTTATTAGTATGGAGTGTCCTTCTTTATCTCATTTGATCAGTGTAAGTTTGAAGTCTACTTTGTCCGAGATAAATATTGTTACCTCTTCCTGTTTTCAGGGACCATAGCTTGGTAAATCTTCCAGCCTTTCACTTTCAGCCAGTGCTTATTTCTGTCGGTGAAGTGGGTCTCCTGTAGGTAGCAGATTGTTGGATCTTCTTTTTTAATCCAGTTTGCCAATCGTTGTCCTTTGATGGGGGAATTTAGTCTATTAACATTCAGTGTTAGTATTGATAAGTACGTTGTGGTCCCTGTCATTTAGTTGTCTTTGTTGATTAAGGGTTTGATTATGTGTAGCTGAATCACATACCATTCCTTTTCCTGTGTTTTGGTATTGCCTGCCCTTTCATGGCTTTGTTTGCTTTCATTTTCTGTGTGTAGAATTCCTTGGAGAATCTTTTGTAGTGGTGGCTTGGTGGTCATATATTGTTTTATTTTCTGCTTATCATGGAAGGCTTTTGTTGCTCCATCTATTTTGAATGATAGTTTTGCTGAGTAAAGTATCCTAGGATTCAAGTTATTTTCATTCAGTGCTTGGAAGACTTTACTCCATGCTCTTCTTGCATTTAATGTTCTGTTCAGAAGTCTGCTGTGTTTGATGGGTTTACCTTTGTATGTTATTTATTTATTCTCTCTTACAGCCTTCAATACTCTTTGTTTGGTCTCTGTATTTGTTTTAATGATAATATGTCTTGGGGTAGTTCTATTTTGGTCAGGTCTGGTCAGTGTTCTGGAGGCTTCCTATACCTGAATGGGCATAGTTTTCTCTAGATTTGTGGAATTTTCTGTTATTATTTTGTTGAATATATTACACACTCCTTTTGCTTGCACCTCTTCTCCTTCTTCAATGCCTATGATTCTCAAGTTTGGTCTTTTGATGGAGTCAGTGAGTTCCTGCATTTTCTTTTCACAGGTCTTGAGTTGTTTAACTAATAATTCTTCAGTTTCCCTTTAGTTGCCATTTCATCTTCAAGTTCTGAAATTCTGTCTTGTGTTTGTTCTATTCTGCTGGAATAGCCTTCCATTTTGTTTTGTATTTCTGTTTCATTATTTTTTCTGAGGTTTTCCATATCATGGGTTACTTCCTCTTTAATATTGTCAATTTTTGTCCTTAATTCATTTATCTCTCTGTTTATTGTGGTTTTAGTTTCAGTTTGGTATTTATTTAGGGTTTCTATAGTTTCATTTATTTGTTTCTGAGTTTTCTCATATTCTTTGTTTTTGGTGTCTTAGACTTTCTTGAGTGCCTCCTGTACATTTTGGTTGACCATGTCTAGTTACATCTCTATGAAATTCTCATTATACTTGTAGGATTTCTTCTTTCAGGGTGTTCTTGTGGGCTTCATTGGGTTCCTTGGTATAGTTTATCTTTGCTTTGTTGAAGTCTGGATCTTGGTATCTATTTTCTTCATTTCACTCTATATCCTGTACTACTTTATTTCTGGGGGGAGAATGGCTGCTTCCATTCCTTTTCTTCTTCCCATATTTCCACTAGGTACCATTTCTCTCCCTGGACTATGTGTAATTTAGTATTAGCTGGGTTGCATGATTAATATACAAAATGAAGAGAGGATAAAAAAGAGAAAGAGAAGGAAAGATAAAAGGAAGTCAAAAGAGTGGAAAAAAGAAAGAAAAAAAAATGGGAGAGATGGTGGGTGATCAAACAGCAAACCAGGCAGCCAAACCCTTAAAGAAGGGAGGGAAAAAAAATCATAATAAATAATAATCACCATTTCTGGAACAGTAGAATTGTAGGCAGTTTTACTTGTTCTGTTACTCCTTTAGCATCCAGTCCTGTCTGTGTGTCTCTTAGGCATGTTTGGAGCCCTCTAGAGGCAGCTTGAGTGTTAGCCTGGTGGAGTGGTTATCTAGAAAGCCTGCAGAGCTGGGCCTTGGCTCTGCCCAAGGGATAGGGATCCCAGTGGGGAGTAGATCTGGCATGGAGCTGTGGCCCAGCACAGCTCGAGTGGTTGAGAGCCTGGTGGAGTGGAGCAGCGGCTCTACAGGCCTACTGGGTGGGGACTTGGCAGGCCATCTGTTCTTTTATTAGATCATGGCATGGAAAAGTCTTCCACAATCTAAGGGTTTAGAGTGCCGTATTTTTTTATCTCTTTGGTGCTTTACCTCAGCCAAGCTTGTCTTCAGTGTCTGTGCAGGGTACCTGGTTCAGAAGCTCCTGAGGTCTGTGGTCCTGTCTCAGTCACCATCTTGAAGCTAGGCCATGGTCTTCTACTCAGAGTCTGCAATAGCTATGAAAGATTATAAATTTATGTTATTTTAAGCCACTACTTTTTTTTTCTCTGACCACATTGGTTTTATTTTATTTATTTTATCGTTGAGCTGGGTTGGGGTACATTGTGACATTTACAAAAATTCTTATAATATATCAAGTTTATCATACAGGAATTCACCCCTTCTACCCCCACCCTCTCACCCCCATTCCTGGAATAGTTTCAATAGTTATCATTTTTTAATTTACATACGTTTGTATAAAGTATTTACACTATATTCACCCTCCCACACCCTTTTCCTACTTCCTCCCCCCTCCCACTGGTACCAACCCCCCAGGCAGGGCCTATTCTCCCCTCCTGTTCCTCCATTTTGTAAAAGAAAAAGATGACATTTTTGTTTGTTTAAGATAGCTACAAAGGGCATTTCCTTGTGACATTTCCATGTATATATGTATTATGACCTCAATTGGTTCATCTTCTCTATTTTTCTTCTTTCTACCTTAGTCCCCTTCTTATGGTGGTTTCAACAGGTTTAAAAAGTCTATTCATTCTTGTTTAGAGAGTATATCAACCATATTCACCTTCTTAATGTCCTTCTTTTACCCTCCCTCTCTCATAGTTGACCTCCTTTAGTGTGACCTTTTTTTCATAGTATTGCTGCATTTGTATTAGGTCTATATTCCATGTATGAGAGAAAACATGTGGCCTTTGGCCTTTTGAACCTGGCTAACTTCACTTAAGATTTTCTCCAGTTCTATCCATTTACCTGCATATGACAAAATTTTCTTCTTCTTTGTAGCTGAGTAAAATTAAATTACATGTAAGTGCCACATTTTCTTAATCCATTCCTCAGTGGTGGTGCACCTTGTATGCTCCCATAGTGTAACTATTATGAATAATGTTGCAATAAACATGGGTGTTCAGGTGATTTTACTGTAACCTGACTTACTTTCCTTTGTGTATATCCCTAAGAGTGGAATTGCTGGATCATATGGCTGTTCTGTTTTTAGTTTTTTGAGGAGCCTACATTCTGTTTTCCATAGGAGGTGTACTAATTTACATTCCTACCAGCAATATGTGAGGCTTCTTTTTTCCCCACATCTTCACCAACATTTATTATTGTTTGTGTTCTTGATTGTAGTCATTCTAACAGGAGTGGGGTAGAATCTTTATATGGTTTTGATTTGCATTTCCTTTATGGCCAGGGATGCTGAGCATTTCTTCATGTGTGTTTTTTGACCATTTGGACTTCTTTCTTTGAAAAAGCTCTGTTCAGTTCACTTGCCTATTTTTCATCGGGCCATTGATTTTTTAGGAGTTTTGAGTTTTGAGCTCCCTGTATTTTCTGGTTATCAATCCCTTTTATAAATGTAAGCCTCTACTTTTGATAGCTATAGCAACAAGAGAAGACTAGTAGATCACTCTATTCATGCATGCTTAGATTGTTTATACTTTTTCACTATTATATTTAAAGTTGGTGAAACTGTTTTAGCAATGGAAAACAATTTTGCATTATATTTTAGAAATATAGTAGCTGAAAGGAAGTGGATGAGCAGTGTCTCATTGCAACAATGCATTAATAAAGTACTGTTTGGTTATAACTGGAACACCACAGAATTATACAGCATAATTTAAAAATTTTGTTACATTCACAGATAAAAATTGTCTCTCATTTCTTTAATTTGTGCCTTTCATTTGTTTTGAAATTATGGTCTTCATATGCTGCTTAATAATTAGTGTTTCTTCTCACATGAGCTGTCTATTCATATTTTGTTTCCTTTTAAACTAATTATTTCTTAATTAAAAATATTTACTTCTTTTAAATACTACTAGCTTTATGACTTCATATTTAGGCAAAGTACAGACACATACAAAGACACACATAGTTTTTAATCAAGTCAAATATCAATCATTTTCAAACTTTCAATGTAGTTACTACCAACTCTCAAGACTTGCTTAGCATTTTCTCTTATATTTGAATTATGTATTTCATTATGTACCTTGCCTTTTACTAAAGGTATTCATTTGCCTCATTAGGTTTAATTATGTCTTCAATTCAAATAACATTTACTTTGTGAATATAGAGCTGTAGTAAGGAAAAGACTTCCAAACTTCTATAGTTTCATTTTCTCATTTATTTTTTAATGGGTATTTTTGCTTGAGTACCTGTAAAAGCAGAGCTAGAGATAAGGACTTCCATGAAGGTAGTTTATTTGGAGGAAGCAATAATGATGTACCAAGGCAGGTGTAATATCAAAAAATAGAAAGTAAATATAAGTTGCAGTATCAAGTTGGTAACTAATCCCCAGGACTCCTGAGCCTTCTGGAAAGAGAATGGACTGCTTCAAAAATGTTTGCCCAAAGAAAGGATAGCTACAGCACTCTTCTTATTTTATTTTATTACTGTATATTAATTGTTCAAAAGGGTTAATTATGATATATCCTTATAGGCATATAATTTTCTTTAATTACTTTTCCTCAGTCCACCCATTTAATTTATAATTTTAATGTGTTTCAAGATTCTGTTTCACACATGCATGTATATTTTGATTATATTTGCTTCCCAACAACCTCTCCTTTTGTCCTCCCTTCTCCCACTAGTTTTCCCCTATGAAAATAGTCCTTCCTTTTATATTGATGAGAGAAAGCATGGGTCATTTGCCATTCTGAATCTGGCTTATTTCTCATAACATGATGCTGTCTTCACTGGCTCATATACTCCACTTGTTGAATGCTACATCTCATGCCCCTCTACAAACACATCCATGTTTCATAAATGTCTGTGCAATTCTAAATACAATAGCCACCCCTGCAACTACACCATAGAAGTGACAGACATGACATGTCACTGAGGTGAAGTCATGTAAGGGCAGATTGGATCAAAGCTGTGGAGCTACAACCAAGATCAGAGGTGAGGGTGAGAGTGTAGGAAACCATGCACATGGGGGGCTGGGTGTTATTGAACAGCACAAATGCAATTCCTTTTGTGTGTTTGTTCTATACATAGTTCCTGAATATTGCAAGTACAAGTTTAAAATTACAAGTATTATACATTATATATTTTATACTGCATAACTATATAAGCACTTTTAATTTTTAGGTAACCACAAATTACATTAAAGGAGACAGCTTATTAGATACAATTCTGAGATAGAAGTTGATTTTTCGCTGTATATTTTAGAACTTCAATACTCTAAACAAACACAATATAGATTAGTCTGTGGATGGCTCAAGAGCAGAGAATATTTATCTTTCAAGGTTGCAACCCAATGTCTGAAGTACAGTAGGAACGCCATTAGTGTTTTTGAAATGTAGGCTCTTTTACACAAATTTGTTTTACTCTATGAATATTTTCATAGATAATGTCTGAGAGGGACTGTTTAACCACTACACCCACTCTCCTGTTCATCATGTATAGTACATTTATTTAGTCAGGAATCAAAATTTTTCTCCATTTTTATCTAGTAAAATATTTATTTTGTCCTTTCACCCAGTGGCATCAAGAAGAACTGGCCACTAACTGCAAATTGACCAACAATAATTTGTGGTTTTATAGAGCATCCATCAACTACATGGTTTCCAGCATTTCTCTACCTCTTCCTGGGAAACACAGCCCTGCATTCTGAGGTATTCTCTGAGGTATTCTAAAGCAGCTCCCAGAGTCTCTAGGAGATCACTCCTACACACCACTGGTCAGAGGTGCATCAATCGCTGCTTAGCAGTGCTCTCCTGTCCTGTCAGCAGCACACAGAACTACCTGGCAAGCTTTGGATTCTTTGGACTCAGAGAAGAGGTCAAACAATTTCACCAGACCAAAGAAAGGGAAGTCATTCTTCCCTATTGCAAATACTGGAGAACTGTCAGTATTGGAGAGAGCTCAACTCAGGCACCAAAAGATGTCACAACTCCATGTCCTTCCCTAGATATGCCAATTGACTCCAATTTCTCTTCCTCAGCTTCTTTAAGTTCTGATTCTGGTAAGTAAAAAAAATGATAAAAAGAGAACTTTAAAGTATCTTAAATTTTTTCCAAATTTCTTAAATTCTCTGGGGTTTGGGCTCTTAATCCATGAAACCCTCATTAATACTGTTGTTTTGAGGAAAAAATGAGTTTATAAACAAGAAAACATTAAAACAGTGCCTGCTACTAAGTACTCAATATATAGCTATTAGTTTCCAATCACTTACATCAATATCAGTTAATTTTGGAGAAACAGATGATAGCATTATACTGTTAGTATAATGCTACAAATTAAAGTTCCTTATGTAAATATCTGCCATCTTTAGTTAAAGAAGCAGTGACAAAAAGTTCTCTTAATTGTATTCTATATTATTTAAATTATCTGTGATGAATTCCTTCAATATAAATACAAATTATTCAAATAACAGTTTCTCAATAAATAATTATTTAAAATATAACTCAACATGTCAATGATTAATTTAAAAAATCATAGTCTTGTCAGATAAATAAAGTGAGTACATGAAAATTCTAAAGTAGAGTACATGAAATATTACATGAATGAAATTTGTGCATGTCTCAATAAATACTTTTATTGATTATAGCATATCATGATACATGGAAATTGACTGTTTTCACTTATTATGCTAATATTTTACTTTACAGGAACAAAGCAAAATTCAAAATAAGATATTCCACAGACAAACCTAAACAAATTATTTTTTCTTCCCTATATCTAAAGAAAATCCAAAGTCCAAACTAATCATAGCCTTAAAAATGTTTCACAGGTGAAAGCTCTGTATGTGATTCTGCATTTAACAGCATGATCTAGAAATACAAAATTTTGACATCCAAGATGAATGAACAAAAAATGGAAAAGGCTACAGAAAGGGTCAAATCCATTTGATGTATGAACAGTTGCAAAGAATGTTGAACTTTCCATTTTTTCCTTTATGACTTTAGACAGAAAAGCAAGTCCCAGAAGCATTTCATGTCAATTAAATAAAGAAACACAAACTCTTCTGTTGCTTATTTAGTGATGATAGAACACTCCACAATAATTTGTTGTAGAAAATAATGAAATCATCTTAAAGTATTTTTGAGGCTTTCTTTGGGAAAAATAAAGATTGAATAAATGATATTTAAAAATACATTTGAGATAAATTGTCAAGTAAACAAGTAACAATGTTGGGAATTTTATGGGAAAAAATCCTTTAAATGATTCTAAAAAGAACTCCTACTGACACAAACACATAAAATATCTCTAAGATGAAACTAAGAAGCAATTGCACATTTTTTTTTGCGTTTCATAGATTAAGAAAATGCTGTGGATAAAGAGCAAATGGTTGGCATAAGAAAAAGATATTTCAACACATAAGAAGCAATACTCAACATCATTAATCATTAGGAAGGTGCAAATCAAAAGTGAGGTGAGATCACTTTGGTCTGAATGGCTATTATAAAAATCGGAAGATAACACATGCTCTTAAGAATGTAGAAAAAGGAAAACCCTTACACTCTTTTTGGGAATGTAAATTAGCACAGCCATTATGGTAAGCAATATGAAGCATTCCCCCCCCGAAAGTAAAAATAGAACTAACATGTGATCCAGCAATTCCACAGGTGGATATATACCCAAATCTATATGAACTTTGGGCATATGATATCTATATGCCCAAGAGACATTGTGCTCATGTTGATTTCAGCACTTTTCACAGTAGTCAAGAAATGGAAATATAAGTGTCCATCAGTTGGACAATGCATAAAGAAAATATATATAATGGGTTGCTATTCAGCCAACAAAAGATAAAATTTTGTCATTTGGAATAATATGGATGGAGCTGAAGATCATTATGTTAAGTGAAATAATCTAGGGTCAGCATCTGGTGGTTACCAGATGCTGGGGAGAGTAGGAGGGAGGTAAGTGTAAGGAAAGATTGTTAAACAACACAGGATGGGGAAAAGGGCAAGGAAGTGCAATGGACTGGGCTATATTGACTTAAGCAAGATTCATGTACAGATATAATAGCAAGTAAAAAATCCCATTGAACAAGAAACAGACACCTAAACAATAAAGGACAAGAAAGAAAAATGACTCATGCTAAGGAGAGGGTACTAATGGGAGAGGGGGTAGAAGAAGGAAGAAAAGAAGGTAAATATGGTTGATGCATTTTCTATAAAAGAATGAATAGAATATTTAAACTTGTTGACATCACTATAAGAAAGGGACTATGGTAGAAAGGAGAACAATGGAGGGGATGAACATATTTGGGATATATTATATATTATATATATTGAAATGTCATAATGAAACACTCTGTATATCTATCTTAAATGAACAAAAATGACTTTTTGCATAAACAAAGGACAAGAAGGTAAAACAGATCCTGTCTGGGGGCTAGTGCTGGTGAGAGGCAGGAGGATGTAGGGAAAGAGTGAAAGAGGGTGAATATAGTGAAAATATTGTATACATCATGTATAAAAATGGAAAATTGAGACATTTTGAAACTATTCCAAGAAGGTGGGGGAGTGGAGGGATAAAGGACAATGATGAAGGGGGTAAATTTTACTAAAATACATTGTAAGCACTTTTGTAAATGTCACAATGTACCCCCTGTACAATAATAATATGATAATAAAAATAAAATAAAATTAAAATATTGATCAGTGAGGGCTAGGTTACAGATAGGTAGGATTAAAAGTTCTGATGTGCTATTCACAGTATGAGGACAATTAATGACAATGATGTGCTACATATTTCAAAAATCTAAAAGAAAGGAGAGTGAATTTTTCACCATAAGGAAATGATAAATGAGGAGATACATATCTTTAACCTAATTTAAACATTGTACAATGTGCACATGTATTGAAACAGCACAAGGTACTCTATGAACATATACATTATTTTTATTTTAAATAGCAATTAAAATAACTTCAAAATATAATAAATAAATAAAGTGATAATAGACAGGAACAAAAGTTATTGAAAGCAGTAATTAATCCCAATTTATCACCTTCTAGATGTGATTTCTTTATATAGCCTGTCATTGACATTCTAGAAAATGAAATGTATTTGTGAGTAGCTGATTACATGTCTTCCATGGAAGAGGAGTGACAGAGGACATGAATGTGACAGAACTTCTGCCTAAATAAACTCATCAATCCCTGAAAAATAATTACCATAATAAAAATCAGTATATTATATGATAAATGCTACAATATATGAGAATACTCTTAGTTGAGCCTTGAAAAATTGAGAAAAATTCTGCCTGGTACAATCTGGTAAATCCTCTTTGAAAAGATGAAAATTTATTTTAATCATACCTGATTCTATAGGTGAAATATCCTCAAGTTTACTTTATATGAGCATTAAAGTCAGAGGTTAATTCCATTTCTATTCAACACCACAATTATTTTGCACTTTTGCATTCTAATAAGGAGATATGAAAAAATAACATGAATTCTGAAATAATCCATTTATTCTGTGTTCTCTCTCTCTCTCTCTATCTCTCCTATCCCTTTCCTTTCTAAAGGTGTGCCCCGTAAAATGACAGTCATATAAGAAAAAAATTGAGCTGAATAACTAAGCATTAGATGACATTTAAGAGGTGATGATAAGTAGCCAGCTAGCTCAGTTGGTGAACCATGAGACTCTTGAGAAGTAACTATGATGTCAGGGTCAAGTAATAGGATTATGTAAAAGTGAAAAAAGTGATTGATTATGTAAAACATGTTAATGCCTTTATTACCCTTTTCTGTAATCAACCATTTCTTTTTTCACTTTTCCTTTGATGTAGTAAGATCAATGGCACATTAACAAGAATGGAGACGAGGTTGAAGCTGAGATTAGAGTCAAGGACAGGCTTAAAATAAGTGATCCTAATCCCACATTGCCTCTCACTTCTCTAGCAACAACATATCTCTAATAGTCCACAAAGCTACAAGTCCTGCATCTCCCACATTCATACCACATAAAAATAAAAGCTTAGAGGGATGTGCCTGGATCCCCAGTTCAAACAAATGGTATTTCTAAAATAAATTTTGTAGGCAGAATTTTTAAAGCAAAATGTTAAGTACTTTTTTAATGTATTGATACTATTGTGAGAATCAGGCCCACTAATGTCATGATGTGGTTCCATGCATGTGGAAATCAGGAAGGAAACAAGTAAAAATAGAAATATAATCCTAATTAAAGAAGCATTGTCTAATAACCCATCTTAAAATTTGGATTGGAAGAAGAGATGTTAAAAAAAGAAGAAAAAATTAATTTAAAAAAAGAACATTCAGCAGGCCTGCCAAGCCACTGCTCCCCAAGGCTCACTGGCCTACCAGGCCTCTGCCCTGTGGGACAGCCAGGCTGCCACTCATCTGCTGGCTCACCAGCACACCAGCCGCTGCCTGCCACAGGAGAGCTCCAACACCACCAGACGCTGGCTCCAAATCTGCTTAGGAGACACAAACAGGACTGGATGCTAAAGGAGTAACATCAGAACTACTAAGACTGAAATTCTACTGTTCCTGAACCAGGAATTTTTTTTCTTTTTTTCTTTTTTCTCCTTTCTTTAAGTGTTTGTCTGTCTTGTTCACTGTTTGATTATCCACCATATCTCTCTGTTGATTTCTTTGGTTCTCCTTTTTTCTTTCTTTCTTTTTCTTATTCTTTTTTCTCCTTCATTCTTGGTTTTGCTATTCTACTATTGTAAGTTAGCTAATACTAAATTACACATAGACCAGGGACAGAAAAAGTACCAAGTAGAATGATGACAGGAAAAAAAAGGGATGGAAACCATTCTCTCCCCAAAAATAAATTAGTACAGGATTAGAGGGAAATGAAGAAAATGGATAACCAGATACAGACTCCAACAAAATAACTATACCAAGGAACCCAACGAAGTCCACAAGAACACTCTGGAAAAAGAAATCCTGCAAGTAATCAATGAGAATTTCATAGAGATGATACTTGACATGGTCGGCCAAAACGTACAGGAGGTGCTCAAGAAATTCAAAGACAACAAAAACAAATAAAAAACAAAAACACAAAAACAAATAAATGAAATCATAGCAGCCCTAAATAAAAACCAAAATGAAACAGAGAACACTGTAAATAGAGAGATAAATGAATTAAGTACAAAAATTGACAATATTAAATAGGAAATGACCCATGATATGGAAATCCTCAGAAAAAAGAATGAAACAGAAATACAAAACAAAATGGAAGGCCACTCCAGAAGACTAGAAAAAGCAGAAGACAGAATCTCAGAACTAGAAGATGAAATGCTAATTAAAGGAAAAACTGAAGAACTATTAGCCACACAACTCAAGCCCTGTGAAAGGAATATGCAAGAACTCACCAACTCCATCAAAAGACCAAACCTGAGAATCATGGCCATTGAAGAAGGAGAAGAGGTGCAAGCAAAAGGAATTCGTAATATAGTCAGCAAAATAATAACAGAAAATTTCCCAAATCTACAGAAAACTATGCCCATTCAGGTGCAGGAAGCCTCCAGGACACCAAACAGACTTGACCAAAATAGAACTACCCCACAACATATTATCATTAAAATAATAAGTACAGAGACCAAACAAAGAATATTGAAGGCTGTAACAGAGAAAAAACAAATAACATACAAAAGTAAACCCATCAAAACCACAGCAGATTTCTCAACGGAAACCTTAAAAGCAAGAAGGGCATGGAGTGAGGTCTTCCAGGCATGGAATGAAAATAACTTCAGTCCTAGGATACTCTACCCAGCAAAACTATCATTCAAAATAGATGGAGAAACAAAAATCTTCCATGATAAGCAGAAACTAAAACAATTTATGACCACTAAGCCACCACTACAAAAGATTCCCCAAGGAAATCTGCACACGGAAAGTATACGCAAACAAAACCATGAAAGGGCAGGCAGTACCAAACCACAGAAGAAGAAAAGGCAAGAAAGTAGAGAGTAACATTGATTCAGCTACACACAATCACACCCTTCAACAACAAAGACAACTAAATGACAGAAATCACCACCATCATCAATACTAACACTGAATGTTAACAACTTAATTGCCCTATCAAAAGACACTGTTTGGCAAACTGGATTAAAAAGGAAGATCCAACAATCTGCTTTCTACAGGAGACCCACCTCATCAACAGAAATAATCACTGGCTGAGACTGAAAGGCTGAAAGATTTACCAAGCCAATGGTCCCCCAAAACAGGCAGGGGTAGCAATACTTATCTCGGACAAAGTAGACTTCAAACTTACACTGATCAGATGAGATAAAGAAGGACACTTCATACTAATAAAAGGGGAAAAACACCAAAAGGAAATAAAAATTATCAACTTATATGCACACAACGTCAATGCACCCAATTTCATCAAACACATTCCAAAGGACTTAAAAACATATTTAAACTCCAACACAGTGGTTGTGGGAGACTTTAATACTCCCCTATCACCAATAGATAGGTCATCCAAATAAAAAATCAGTAAAGAAATCTTAGTACTAAATCACACCATAGATCAAATGGACCTAGCTGATGTCTATGGAATATTTCATCCAACTTCTGCACAATACAAATTCTTCTCAGCACCTCATGGAACCTTCTCCAAAATTGATCCTATGTTAGGGCATAAAGCAAGCCTCAGCAAGTATATGAAAATAGAAATAATCCCATACATTCTATCTGATAACAATGCATTAAAACTGGAAATCAACAACAAAAACAGCAGTAAAAAACATGCAAACAATTGTAAGCTGAACAACACATTTCTCAATGTTAAGTGGGTCATTGAGTAAATAAAACAGGAAATTAAAATTTTCCTGGACGTTTATGAAAATGAAGACACAACCTACCAGAACCTATGGGACCCAGCAAAAGCAGTCCTAAGAGGTCCTAAGAGGAAAGTTTATAGCCATGAGTACATATGTTAAAGGGTCAGAAAGATCTCAAATCAATGACCTAATGCTACATCTCAAACTCCTAGAAAAACAAGAACAAGCAAATCCCAAAATAAGCAGAAGAAGAGAAATATTAAAAATAAGAGCTGAAATCAATGAAATAGAAACAAAAAAAATACACAGAATCAATGAAACAAAAAACAGGTTCTTTGAAAATATAAATAGTATTAACAGACCCCTGGCAAACCTGATTAAAATCATGAGAGAAAAAAACAAATCATTAAAATCAGAAATGCAAAAGGGGAGATAACAACAAACACCATGGAAATCCAGGACATCATCAGAGACTACTTTGAGAACCTGTATTCTAACAAATTGAAAATGTTGAAAAAATGGACAGATTTCTAGATACTTACGACCATCCAAAATTGAACCAAGAGGATATTAATCACCTGAATAGATCTATAACACAAAATGAAAATGAAGCAGCAATAAAGATTCTCCCAAAAAAGAAAAGTCGAGAACCTGATGGATTCTCTACTGAATTCTTTCAGACGATTAAAGAACTAATACCAGCCCCCCTTAAACTTTTCCATGAATTAGAAAGGGAAGATACACTGCCTAACTCATTGTATGAAGCCAGTATTACTCTTATCCCAAAACCAGACAAAGACACCTCCAAAAAGGAGAATTATAGGCCAATTTCTGTGATGATCAGTAATGCAAAAATCCACAATAAAATAATGGCAAACCAAATCCAACAACACATAGAAAGATCATCCACCAGGACCAAGTCAGCTTCATCCCAGGGATGCAGGGGTGGTTCAACATCCACAAATCTATAACTGTAATACATCACATTAATAGAAGCAAAGACAAATCCACTTGATCATCTCAATAGATGCAGAAATAGCTTCTGACAAGATCCAACACCACTTCATGATAAAAGCTCTAAGAAAACTAAGAATAGAAGGAATGTATCTCAACATTGTAAAGGTTATGTATGACAAACCTATAGCCAAAATCATACTTAATGGTGAAAAACTGAAACTATTCTCCCTAAAATCAAGAACAAGACTAGTGTGCCCACTATCTCCACTACTATTCAACATAGCACTGTAATTCCTAGCCAGAGCAACTAGGCAAGAAGAAGAAATAAAAGGAATTCAAATTGGTAACAAAACTGTCAAAATATCCCTATTTGCAGATGACTCAAAAAACTCTACCCAAAAACTCTTAAGACACCATAAACAGCTGTGGCAAGGTGGCAGGATACAAAATCAATTTACAAAAATCATTACCTTTTCTATACACCAATAATGAACAAACTGAGAAGGAATATATGGAAACATTTTCATTTACAATAGCCTCAAATAAAATCAAATACCTAGGAGTAAACTTAACAAAGGATGTGAATGACCTCTACAAGAAGAACTACAAACTCCTGAAGAAAGAGATCGAGGAAGACTACAGAAGATGGAAAGATCTCCTGTGCTCATGGATTGGTAGAATCAACATAGTAAAAATGGCTATACTACTAAAAGTAGTCTACATGTTTAATGCAATTCCCATCAAAATCCCAACGACTTTCATCACAGAGATTGAAAAATCTATGCTAAAGTTCATTTGGAAACACAAGAGACCATGAATAACCAAGGCAATACTCAGCAAAAACAGCAGTGCCCACTTCAAACTATATTACAAGCAATATCAATAAAAACAGCATGATACTGGCACAAAAACAGACATAAAGACCAGTGGAACATAATAGAGGACCCAGATATGAATCCACACAACTACACCTACTTCACTTTTGACAAAGGTGCCAAAAACATAGGATGGCGAAAAGACAGGCTCTTCAACAAATGTTGCTGGGAAAAGTGGTTATCCGTCTGCAAGAAACTGAAACTAGATCCATGACTATCACCCTGTACTAGTATCAACTCAAAATGAATCAAGGATCTTAATATCAGACCAGAAAGTCTAAAAATACTTCCTCAATAGAGCACCAGCAGCCTGGCAACTAAGAGAAAGGATGGACAAATGGGACTTCATAAAATTAATTAAAAAGCTTTTGCAAAACAAAATAAATGGTCTCTAAACTGAAGAGAAAACCCACAGAGTGGGAGAAAATATTTGCCAGCTATACATCAGACAAAGGACTGACAACCAGAATATACAGGGAACTTAAAAAAAGAAACTCTCCTAAAATCAATGAACCAATAAAGAAATGGGCAACTGAACTAAAGAGAACTTTCTCAAAAGAAGAAATTCAAATTGCCCAAAAGCACATGAAAAAATGCTCACCATCTCTAGCCATAAAGGAAAGGCAAATCAAAACCACACTAAGATTCCACCTCACCTTGTTAGAATAGCTATCATCAAAAACACCACCAAAAACAGGTGTTGGCCAGGATGTGGGGAAAAAGGAACCCTGGTACACTGCTGGTGGGAATGCAACCTAGTGCAACAACCACTGTGGAAAAAAATTTGGATGTTTCTTAAAAATCTAAACATAGCTCTGCCATATGATCCAGCAATCTCACTCCTGGAGATATACCCAAAGGAATGCAACACAGGCTACTCCAAAGGCACCTACACACCTGTGTTTATTGCAGCACTATTCATAATAGCCAAGTTATGGAAACAACCAAGAGGCCCCACTACTGACAAATGGATCAAGAATATTTGGTATTTATGCACTGTGGAATTTTACTCAGCCATGAAAAAGAATGAAATCTTATCATTTGCAAGTAAATGGGTGGAACTGGAGAACATCATTCTGAGTGAGGTTAGCCAGGCTCAGAAGACCAAAAATCGTATGTTCTCCCTCATATGCAGACTTTAGATCTAGGGCAAATACAGCAATGTTGTTGGACTTGGGTCACATGACAAGGGGAGAGCACATAAAGGTGATATGGAGATAGGTAGAAAACCCAAAACATGAAAGCGTTTGCTGTCCCCACTCTGGATGAACTAATACAGAAACCTTGAAGTGACAGAGGTCAACATGAGAAGGGGATCAGGAACCAGTGTAAAGATCAGTTAGAGATGAATCAAGTTGGTTGTAACAAAATTGTACATGGAAGAAATGCTAGGAATCTCTCTGTATAGCTACCCTTAACTCAACTAGCAAAAACGCTTTGTCTTTCCTATTATGCTTATGTCTTTTCTTCAACAAAATTAGAGATAAAGGCAGAACGAGTTCTGCCTGGAAGAGAGGTGAGTGGCAGGGAGAGTGTGGTGGCGGGGGGCAGGGGAGAGAAATGACCCAAACAATGTATGCGCATGTGAATAAATGAATAAAAACATAAATTAAAAAAAAAAAGAATATTTGAGAAAACTAGGTACACTAAGTATCACAGTAATTTTTATTGGCTTTATCCATTAGCTGACGAAATATCTGAAGGCTTCACAATGATAGAGACAATATAGGCCGTGAAAAAAATAGACATTAATTTTCATAATCTTGGAAAATAGAGGCCTTAGGCAGTGCAATGAAGGTGTCACACTTGGTAGCTGCTTTCTCTCTGGTGCTCTGCCCACTGATAATGCATCCCTGTCTATCTGCTCAAAGACACTGCTTAATGTAGATTTGTTTTCCTAGGGATCTGAAAACCACATGGCCCTCCACATACTTTGCTTCTAAAAAATGCTATACCTAGTGCAGTTCTTTGATTTTTTAAAATAGAACATATCAAAGCAAGTTCTGCTGAGTTTTGGTCTCTCTCTTTTGTCTGTTAGTTTTGTGATTATTTAAATAGAATCAGTCTTCCAATTCCCCTTGCTCTTGTCAAAGGATTTGATTCTTCAAATCCTTAATAGCATTAGTAAATAATAATATTAATTTCAACTATCAAATGTAGCTGAGAATTTGCAAATGAATGCACAAAAATATTATTGGTCCAAATGACAACACAAAGCTCAGGCACCAATGCATTAACCCACAAGAAAGCTTATTGTCTTTATTTAATTTTAGTTTAGACATCATTTTAAGTGTGTCTGAATAATTTTTAAGTACTTACTAATCAGTAAGATAACACTAATTCAAATGGGTGCTATTGAGAATACAATAGAATATAGGATATGTGTGAATGCCTTGTACGTTGCAAGGAAACATATAGCTAATGCCATTATAATATATCTGAAGCCTCAGGTCAAAGTTCATTTGAGACAGAATTGGGAAAGGTTTTAGGAATTCTAGAGGCAGAGACATTGCCATCAGAAAGAACTGATAGTTGTCAACTTGCTGGTGAGAAGACAGAAAACTTGCAGAAAAAAGTATAAAAGTGAAAACAGAAAAAAAATGTAAAAACATCATATAAAATCAGCTAGTGTTTTACATAACTGCAAAACTACTAAGTGTATTTGTACTAAAACTCAAGCTCTTATGGTTATTTATATTGTTCACTAAATGACTGTGGAGAAAAAAATTATATCAAATATATACTGTAGGTTGAGCATCCCTAGTCCAAAACTCTGAATTCCAAAATGCTCTAGAATCAGAAACTTTTGGGATCCTATATAATACCTACTTGGAAAATTGCACACCTGATCTCATGTGAGAGGTTGCAGTAAAAATGGAGGCACACTAAAAATATTGCATAAAATTACCTTTAGGCTATGTGTCTAAGGTGTATGTGCATCATAAATGTACTGATGTTTAATCTTGGGTCCTATCCCCAAGATGTAGCTCATTGTGGATATGCAAGTATTCCAAAGTAGTAAAAAAAATTCTGAAATAAAAAACACTTCTTGCCTCAAGTATTTCAGAGATACTCAACCTATATTTGAGAAATCAGGAAAACATGGATTCAAGAAATACTTTATCTTGAAATATGAAGCACAGCTTACAAAAAATAACTGAGTTGGAATACCTCCTCTTCCAGAAGCATCAGCTGAAGATCATGAGGTGGAATAGAAGAAAAAAAGACACTTTGGAGGAATGGGCTACTTTCATTTTTCTTTCTAACTTTCAAAAGCCAAATCCTAAAGACATTAATTAGGTTAACGTAGTTTCCATTTGCACCACGTTGATTTACACTAACAAACTAAATTAGATAAGTAATATATTGATGAAATGTTGCAAGTAAAATGAAATAAATTTCAATTTAGTAACTCTTCCAGGGAAAATATTTTTGTCCCAGTGTTCAGCCTAATTGTCCCTGTTATAACCCTTCCATTTATAGGGTATGTACTATATGGTTCCAAATGTTTTAAAGAAAATAAAGCTGACATTTATGAGAATTTCAGGATAAATAATACCTTTGATGAACATTATTGGGCTAATTATCTCAATACTTACACTTTCCTTTTGTATAGCAGACATAAAACAGAATAGATCATTCATGTCACTTCCTTATTCAAACTGCAGAGGATTACACACCATCATCTTTCTCAATGCAGCCCTTTCCAGATATAGGATTCTGTGCAATGCAAGACATTTTATAGTGACTAGAGGAAATATGGGTATGGGATCATGGGACCAGGATAAAAAACATGATATTTCTGAGACCTTATTAAGATGTCTGAAAATATAGGGTGGCTAATGACCTCAAGAGCTCCATGTCCACATTGCTGTCTAATTGAAGTTTTTGAGGAGGAATTTGTTTTTGCTTAGTTTTTGAGGAGGAAATTATTTTAGCTGGTACAAAGGGGGCACCTATGAATCACTGTAAATTTAATGTAGAGTGTCCATGAGGAAAATCTAACTCAAAAATTTTGATCAAATAATTCCTGTTGGAATAGGCATATAACTCAATAGTAAAGCACTTGCCTAGCATATGCAAGATCCTCAGTTTGATCCTTAGAATTCCAAGAAAAAAATCCTGGTAGCACATTTTTTTCCATGATATAAATAACAGTTTAGGGAACAGTTAATTACTTGTGACCAAACTTTCTTTAGCTAGAAATATTTAACTATATATTAACTTCCTTCGTCTATAATTTGGGGAAGACATTCACAAAGAATCTTTTATTTAGTCTGGACTCCCACCCTATAGACCTTCAGAATGAATCAATTTTTTCCTTTATTTCCTGCCAAAGTCTTCACAATACACATCATTTCTCATCTTAGTAATATTTATGCTATTGTAGTTATGATTCTCCTATGCTTTTGTCTTATTCCATTTGGGCTGCTGAAACAAAATACCTTCAACTGGGTAGATTGTAAGTGCAAGAGATTTATTTTAACAGTTCTGGAAATTGAGAGTCCAAGATCAGGTAGATCAAGTAGGTACTACCTTTTTGCTCACACCTTGCTGTCTCCTCACATGGTGGAAGGAGCAATCAACACTCTTGGCCCTTTTTATAACAGTATTAATCCCAATTATGAGAGTCCTACCACTATTACCTTACCACTCCCTAAAGCCCCACCTCCTAATACCATGACTTTGGGGCTTAGGACTTTTACACATAAACTTGGGGGGAGACACATTCAGACCATACTGTTTCTATCCTTGGTGTCCTTAATCAAGAGTTACTGTCTCTGTGACCATTGTTAGAGTGACCAATGCCAACTGGCCACCCAATTAGCTACTTTTGAGAATATTCTTGCATCCATAGCCCAGACACTATTCCATTTGGGATTCCATCTGGGATGAGATGTCTCTCAAGCCCAAAGATTCTGGGTTATTTCGTTCATAAGATAGCCTATGATTATTCCCCTTTATTAAGATTTTCTAGTCATGAACATGTGAAACAATTTCTCCAGGTATGTGCAAAACAGTTGACAGGCAACAAATAATTTTCCTGCAAAGTATTATTTTTTGTTGATCATGATTTAATGTCTTGGGACAGAACTCAGACAAATTTATTCAGTAAGAAAACTTTAATTCAAATTTGGAGTAACATAATGGTTAATTTTGATTGTTAGTTTGATTGGATTAAGAAACACCTATGACATATGTAAAGCAAACCTTTAGCTGTGTTTGTCATGGTGTTTCCAAATATGATTAGCTCATAAGATCTCTGACTTAACAAATGAATTAATCCATTAATGGATTCATAAAATGATAACATTAGTGCCTCCTTCCTGTGTTCCTATTTCTCTGTTTCCTGTCCATAATGAGGTAAGATGCTCCACCATGCCCTCCCTGCCACCATGGACTGAACCATCTGAAACCATGAGCCAAAGTAAATAAATCCTCTCTCTAATCTCTTCTTTCAGATGTTTTGGTTACAGCTAAGAGAGAAGCAACTAATAAAGGTAATATATGTTGTGCTGAATTATTCAATCCTATAGTATAGAAGCCTGCTAATCTTCTTTTGAGGCTTAGCTTATGTAGCTTATATATTTATCAAAATCCTTCCCTTCACACTTGTTTGGTAATTTCAATATTTTTGAATCTTCTACATCAGTCCATTTTCATTGTGATAGAAATCAATTTGTCATGGTCAATAAGTAATTAACAAGAAAGGGGATAAGATCAGAAGCTCAGTGTTTTGTGTCAGAAAAGGCTGAAATACCAAATTTTAAGTAATACAAGAATTGTCTCAAAGAATATTAATTAACCAGTAACTCTTACTACTATTATTTGCCTAATCAGGAACTCTTTTGGCATTCATGTTTAGTTCACAATAGTTTTGAAGAGCATTATAGTGGCTCTCCAAATTTAGGTCACAAGTTCCCAGTGGAATGAAGACTGCCATCTGTCTTAAGCAATCAGATTCAACCTGTTCCTTGTTATTTGGTCATGGCTGTCATGGTGAAAGATCAACTCCCCTTGCTTGAACTGTTAATATAAATAACTTCTATTCTCCTTTGAGATGTCTTGATTGAGAATTCTTGAGATAACTTGGGTCAATTTTCTGAGAGGCTACAACTAATTTAGAACTTACATGTGAATATAAATAGATTAAGCTAATTATTTTAATGTGATATACTAACTCTTAGTTTGCATTTCATTTGCTGCTGTGAAACCAACTATTCAGGGTTTTAAGTCTTCCTGGACATCTGACAAAGTTCCAAGAAACCAGAGCAGACATTTCCCTACTAGTTATAGATGTCTCAGAGATACATTGAATTACAGTGTGTAGTATAGATCCCTTGGGTACCCTGCTGAAAAAGTCTTTTTGTTTTAAAAAAATCCCTAATTATTCCTTTTCTTTGTTTTCTACCCTTTAATCAGACTCTAATTTCTCTATGATTTCACTGGTTTTATTAATGGAAGTCGATGAAAAATTTAATCAAAATCATCCATTGCAAGTTTAAGCAAATTAAAACTGTTTTCATTCATATGGAATTTGTCTTATATTTTCTTTGTATATTGAGCTTGTCTAAAAGCTAACACATGTTACATTTTTACCACTCCAAATATACAACAGATCTAACTATCTAGATATTACTTTGAAATTACTTTTCTGAAATTTCAAAATATATTTTGAAGTTTTTAAAAATATTATTTATAAGTACATGTGTAACATGACTTTTTTATAAAATGTGATTTTGTTGGTTTCTGTCAATGAAAAACTATAATGAAGAAGTTTGGAAAGGAATGTTTTATTGAAGACCATTGCAAAGTGGAGAGACACCAAGCTTACTGTCTCGAAGCAGAGGTGGAAGAGTTTTTAAAGTGGGGTGAGCTAGTAGAAAAGAACTAGAGGACGTGGAAAGAAGAGCTGGCAATATGATTGGGACATCAGTGTTTGATATTGTTGAAGTTGGGCTCCTACTTCCTACTGATACTAAGGAATTCCTATCTACCTTTCCTGATGATTTAATTTCAAACATAAAGCTGTTAGGTCCTTGAGGAAGACATTTTTGGATTGGAGAAAATTTTCAAGGAGATACAGAATTTCCAATCTAAATTTTCTAAAGTAAATGCTTTAAGACAAGAGAGGTCACAGGTCCAAGAAGAACCTTATCTAAACTTTAGTTAGTACAATAATTACCAATAAAAATTCTAAAATTTGTTCTATAAGATTAATATTTCATTTATAATCTGAATATTTTCAAATTAAAATATCAGGGTCAAATAAAATATGATTATATTTTTATAAGTTTACTAATTCAGGGTCTAATAATTAAATTGAGCACATATGTAAGTATTAACATTTTATAAATTTCCTTACATCCCAATGTATAGGTGTATAGATGTGTACAGAAAAAATATAAATTAACATTTTAGAATGTCTAAGAAATACAGGACTTTCTTACTCATGGTATAGCAGGCTACATGAGATTTTTGTTCCAGATTCTGTTAGCTTCCAAGTCCAGTAGAAAGTGAGATGAGGTATGCCAGGTTGGTATTTCATCTCCAGCTGGTTTGTGTCATAGTTAGAGAACCTTGAGCTTAGAGAATACCCAATCTTAAAAGGACACTGCTGGAAAATCTTTGCCCCTAAAGGAAACATAGTTATAATCCTCATAAGGTAACAAATAATATCTTCTGCTCTGGAGGGAGACAATATTTTTGTCCTCCAAGGTTCTTTGTGATGTACAGCTGACTTTGACAAGATATTCCAAGAGCAAAATCTGGTTTAGCATTCAGAAACATCAGGCAGAATTGTCTCTTCACACACAGAACTGCTATTTTCCCCTTTGCCATCATGCCATACTGTACATCTGATAATTTACTTTAATATAATTTTATGATACAAAGTTTCAAATATATTTAGTCTATAGTTAATATTTGCTTCAAAGGAAGCTACATGAGCACGTCAAATATTGATTAAAATCTATATCATAGAATTGTTGATTAGCATCAAAGGTGTCGGGATGATTTTTCTTTGGTAAAATTAATGGTCTTTAAATGTGTGATTAACTAGATAGATGATACCAGCTTGAAGAAAGTATAAGAATCCAATGTACCCGAAAAATTATCATGTCAGAGCAATACTCTATGTGAGCAGTTTTTGATTATGAGTTTTAACCACTTTATCAAGAAGGACTCCATAAACTGAATTGACTTACTGAAAGTTTGATTAGGTCTTCCATCTCCATGTGTCTGCCTGAGAGTGAGTCTTTAAAACAAGAATCTTGTTAGTATGTCTGCAGATACAGATTGGGTACTTTACTAAACCTAAAGGAAGTGAAAAATGACTATTTTCCTTCTTTTTTAAAATGCATATACAATTGGCAGAATCTGGCCTAAAACTTGCTTTCATTATAATGTATCGTCTGACTGGAAATTGGAAAAGAAGGTGTTAGGCAAATCACCTTTCATCTCTGATCATCTGAGCCTGACATTCATCTAAAGAACCTAATGCATGTTGTATGACTACTGGAGCTTAGATCAGTTTATAGTTTCAGTGGTAAGATGATAAATGATTAACACCTGGTTTGGGAGGGGAGGGGGATTTGGCATGTTGACAATTTGTGGGCTCTAAGTACTTTCACTGTGTCCTATTTCAAACTATTAAAGTGACACCACTGATCAGGGAGTTAGGAAGATTTGTGCATAATTGGCTTTCAAGTACCAGTAAAGCTAGCTACAGTAAGAATGGGCTCTGGCACAGTTTTCTCAGAAGCCAATTATACAGGGTAAAAATTTTCATTTTTGAAGAAGACTAATTCTTGCCTATTTGAAAGAAATCAGTAATTTGACCAAATCCTGACGATATAAAGTTATACTACAATAGGACTAAAACTCAAAACATTTTTAGTGCTTAAACTTTCATCATGAAATATGACAGGCATCCCTAGTTTGTCCATGGTGTTTCACTATTTAATTTGCCCATGTTAAAACAGTGAAGATGAAAAGTTACTTATCCTGTTTCAATAGAAAGATAGAAAACAAATAAGTACATTGCAATGGGTATACACCATCATTTCGCAAACAGAAATGTGCCTAAATTTGATGCAAGAACTGTAAGTAGAAAAGGTAGAAACTATGAAACTGTTGAAATATTGTAAGGCACGTCACCAAAAAGCTTTAACCTCCCTTTCTTATTTTGGAGTCTCTGTGTGTCTGCTGTGGGCAACAGTACAAAGTAGTTGATGGCTACAGTCTGAAATATAGACTGACACTTTCTGCAGCAGAAGAGAGTGAGTTATTTCAATCTGTGCTAGTGCGGCTGGAAAATTTACCTTCACACGCCTGGATTTCCATTTCAGGCTGTCATGAAACACTACACTGCACTTGCTTCTTCATGAGCCAGAGCATCTGTGCAATGGAGAGGCTGAAATTTCTAACCTCTCAAACACAATCGCTATATACAAATATCAAGAGGAAGGAAAAAACATAAAATAAATTAATATCCTTTTATGGAAATGTAAATACCAAAATGAATTGAAGAGGGAAAAAAATGAATGCTTAAATATCAGTAAAGACTCCCTTCATTTTATTCACAATTACCTCTAAGACTCGTCAAATGCTTGAAAATACTAGAGTGATTGAAATTATACTGTTGCAAAATTAGAAATAAGGGCAAAATAGTTTCTGCTGGGTATTGAGGGGGTGGGGGGGAGAGGGAGGGGGTGGAGTGGGTGGTAAGGGAGGGGGTGGGGGCAGGGGGGAGAAATGACCCAAGCCTTGTATGCACATATGAATAATAAAAGAAAAAAAAAAGAAATTATACTGTTGCTTATATTTCATAGCCCTTTATTATAAAGATAATATAGCAAAAAGTTAATCTGAATAGTATGAGATGAACTAAAAATAATATAATCATTTGGTTAATAATTTAAAGTAACTAGATCATTCATGACAGAGCATCTTTTTTGTGTAAAATTGATGTCCTTTAGTGACTTTGATATTGATCTCCTTTTCATCTCTTAAATAATCAATAATGAGGTGTTATAGCCCTACAGTATGTGAACTTGCTCCATTGAACTGGCACATGCTGCGAAATTAGGTGCAAAGTTTTGTAGATGTGGGTATTTTTGCATTTATCTGAAAATATTTTCTAGAACTCATCCCAGTCTCAAAGTAGAATGCAAAATTTGAAGTTGGGGACCAGTACTGGAGCTGGTATGGTACAGTAATGGAATGAATTGAATAAATGACTACCTCCTATACACAAATTTGCTAACTACCTTAATGTTACCCATTAACCTTACAGGGTACTGCTTCTCCTTTTGCCAGGGCTGATAGTGCAGCCATCAGTTCAGTGGAATCCCCCAGCTGATTCTGACAGGAAATGTTGCTATTGGGAAGCCAACGTAAAGGTCCAAGGACATATCCTCCAGCAAAGGCACTTTCCTGACTTTACAAGCACATTATCACAGGTAAATGTCCCAGCAAATAATGCTTATTGTGCCAAGATGGGAGAACATTGGGCAGATGGAGGAGAATCATAACCATAGCTTAAATGAGACAAAAAAAAAGATTTAAGAAGTAAGAAATTCTATAAAATCAGTGATTTTGGGAATAGAAAACATTCAAGCATGGACCAATTATCAGTACTTTTTATTAAACTTTCAGGTGATACAAGGTTCTGCAAATTTGAGTACATCTGTTCTAGAAGAATTACTTAACATGTTCAAGTTGGCCTTAGCCTGCCTACATCTTGACTAAACTTAGATAGACTATCTCTTGATTCCAGGCTCTGACCTCCTTTCCTTAGAGTATTTACTTTAAAAAAACTTCCAATTTTAAATTTGTTCTTCATACTGCTCATATTGGGGATGTATTTATTCCTACAGATTAGTTGTATGATTTTGTTATATATTTTTCCTGGTGACATAAATACTGTTGTAGCAAAGTCAGAGTTTCTTATGATGTGAATACCAACCTACGAAACTGAGGCACAAATTAAAAGATTTGTCATTTATATCTGTGGCATTCAGATGTTCACTATTTATTTTAAAGACCAAATCATTGTACAGTTTTCTGAATAGTTGAAGGATTAAATAAACTTCATTGAACTTCATTCACTATTTTTTAATTTTAATACTAAATACATTTTCAACAAAAGCACCATAGAATAAATTACTTCTCCTGGTAGTTTCAAAATTTAATAATAAAATTATAAATATTTTACTGAACAAATAAAATTGTACTTTTCTACAATGTATAGAATAATAACATGAGATTAAACTAGAATTTCTCAACAGTGACACTATTGATATTTTATGCCCAAAATTCTATATCGTGTCAGGATGATTGGGTGAGAATTGTCTTGTGCATTATAAGATATTTTAACAGCATCCTTAGCTTCTACCTAATGCATATTTTTTCTTTTTTCACAACAATTTCATTACAAAGTATCTTTTCCCAAAATGTCATTTCTATAGAAGAGGCATTTTGTTAGTGTTTTATATGAATTATTTAATTAAGTTCAATAATTAGAAGACAGTTATGATCAACCCCTTTAATGTTTAACAGGGAAAGAAACTGAGGCTTGGTATGGTTAAATGACTGATGACAAAGACTTTGAGTCAAGGCATTTTGACTTTGAGTCAATGCATTTGTAATCAAGGCATTTTGACACCAGTCAATGCATTTGTAACCAACTTTTTTCTTTAGAATCATCTGCTGATTTTCCAAGGTACTAAAACTCTCTTGGACTTCTTTTCTGGTATTATCCCTATTCTACTCCTTAAATTCTTCACAGATATTATTAATTTCTCTATTGATTCTAAGTTGCACATTGTAGAATAGCCTAAAACCTTTATTGTCCCTTATATTTCTGAATGAATTTAAGAAAACAATAACTTAAAAAGTAAAGTTTAATGAGTTTGACATATGAAGGTGTCTTATATCCTTGAATACTGAAGCTTATTTCATGAAAAATGAAAGTAGCAGGTAATGAGACAGAATGGTTTGCACTCAAACCATTGCTCATTTTCCTTGTTAAAATTTGAAAAGTTATGTACTTCTTCATTATTCACAAAAGCCACAGAAAAATAACTCATGTCAAGCTAAAAATGAAAGGTGCTTCTCTGATTCCCTATGCTAGCATACATGCATTCCTGCTCTTGTCTACTCATGTATTTGTTGAGTCGTGCTTTAAATTTTTAAAAAATGTTAAAATTCAGCCTATTATGGTGCATGCCTAAAATCTTAGCCCTGAGGAGACTGAGGCAGTAAGATCTCAAGTTTGAGGTGACCCTGGACTACATAGTAAGACCCTGACTCAAAAATAGAAAAGAAATGTTAAAATTCATAACATTTTGAAAATATTAGTCCTGACTAATACAAATAGAAAGATTCATAACTTAAGATATTTACAATAAAGCATTATATGATATTGTGCTTTGTTTTTATATCAGTAGCTGCTTCTTGTATTACTTGTTATTTGTGACACTTGGTATCTCTTTTGGTGTGCAAAAGAAAAGAACATTTTCATTTTTAGAGTAGTCTGAAAGTTTAGAATACAATAACTTCTGACTCAGTCAAAACTGATCTTGAGAATTGATTTTTATGAATTCAGTTGCAATAATAAAAGGTTGCTGAAGATGCTAGGAATTCAGGAGAATGGATTTAGCTTCAGTCTATTCACTGATTTGCTTATAGCCATATCAACTAAACCAAGAAGCTAAGAAAGACTACATGGACTGATTATATCTCAAACTATTTCACTAGTTCCTTGAGAGTCATGCTTGTTTCTTGAGTTCTTTGGAGTTTTCAGAAATTCATCCGCCTAGGTCTCACTCCAATAATGCAAATCAGAATCTTTTTCACTAATTTCTTTGGAGATAAGACTCACCATTTTCCACATCTACCAGGGCACATATCCTAAGCCCTTCTTCACTTATATTGTGACTCTAGTTTCACCCTCTGTGTGAATTTGAGATGCTGAAGTTGAAATAGCATCCTGAAAAGGTCTTTATTCAAGTGGAATGGGTATCTCCTGTGGTCTCTATTTAATCACTTTCACTTTTATACATTTCAATTTCTTAGTGTGAACACTGCAATAAATAGCCAGAGTCCTTAAGCAATCGAGACAAACACTAAAAGCAACAACTGAAACTTGTTCAGTTATAGGTACAGCTATGTAAAAGTCTTTTAAAAAGTAGCAGTTATATTGTGCAGGTGGTGATAAATGTGAAACTATAAATTCTGGAAATAGCGGTAATAAATATATAGAAACAAGGGAGGCTCACAGATAAGGATATAAAGCATACACTTTCTATATTTTGCCAAAAATGAAGTTCATCTATTTTGTGAACCAGAGAACCTAATTTCTGAAGGAAAAAAATTCATAACCAAATGCCTTCTAGAATTGCCTATAATAAATTGTCAATAAGCTATTTTAACTGAAACATATATCACTATTATCTTATATTTTTCCCTCCCTGAATTATAAGATGACTTAGATGAAACAGAAAAAAATAACATATTTTTTCCTTAAAATTTCCAGCATAATGAATTCTTCCTAACCTCTAATGACCTTTGTTTTTTTTAAATACCCTTATGGACATGGTTGTCATGTTTTTCAAATTATATTTATTATTTGTTGAATAATATTCTCTATATCAAGGCTCTCTTCAAACTTCAAGGTAATTTTTCATTTCTTTGTAATATATTAAGCATTCTTACCCTCTTTAATTATTATTAAGTATGAGAAAGAGTTTCAGATTCAAAGTGGGTTAGTTAACAATTGATATCTATAGTCATATACATACACTAATTGCTTAGTGTATAGTATATTTTATAGACAGAGACCTTGATTCAAGTTTGGCCATGCTTGTCTCTCCTCATAAAAATATACAAAAAAACAACTGTACTTGAGGACTCTTCCAGAGGTTAAATTAAATAACATGTATAAAATTCCTAGAATAGTTCTTGACACATAGATGGTACTCAGTAGTTTTTAACATCTATCATTCTTATTAAGGAATGGTAGAGAAAAATTCTATGCTAAGGAGAAAATTTATCACAGCATTGGGATCATGAGATCTTTTCAAAAATCTATTTTTCTGCACAAGGAGCAATCATTTCTATACAATTGTTGGTCTTTTGCTCTCATATTTTTTAAAAGTGAGTATTTCAGTCTTTTGCTGGGAATAAAGAGGAAGTTTTCAAGAAATCTTGGGGTTTGATGATAGGAAAATGCACTTTCCCACTGAGGAGAATAAAAATGTATTAAGCGGCACAACTCTCCTTTAAAATTTCAGAAGTTAGAAAGCTGAGGTTGAGAAACAGTTCTCCCACTCGAGAGGCAAATTTTCACAGCTTCTCCCTTGTGCTTTAAAAAGGAAAATTCTCAAACCTAGAGTATTCTTTCCTTTTACGCTAAATCCAATGGTCAAGCGATTCTTGGAAATCCATTGATTTTAGCAAGAATAATATGTTAGAACTTCTTGGTACATACATGCAAACATAATGTGCTATTTCTCGAGCATGACATATTAATCATTTATGGAATATCATTATAAATAGAAAGTCACAACTAATGAAAAGATGTTATGTTATACAAATAAAGTTTCCATATAAATTTAGTCAAATATTAACATAGCATGTTGACATTACCTAGATTTCTGTTGGGAAGATTAATAATTTAAAATGTTCCTATTTGCTCAATGAAAAGTCTTATTAAATACATATTTCATTTCTGTAATACTTTAAGCTTTGCACTCTTCTGAGATTAGCATATTTTAGTGCCACATTATCTTTTTTTTCATCATTTTTACATTTACTTACATGTATATACAGTGTTTGGGCCACCTCTCAACTATGGGCAGAACCTGTTCTGCCCTCTTGTTCTCCAATTTTGTTGAAGAGAAATCATAAGAAATAATAAGAAAAACATAACGTTTTTGCTAGTTTAAGATAAAGATAGGTATACAGAGAGATTCCAAGCGTTGCTTCCATGCACATGTGTATTGCAACCTGAATTGGTTCATCTCTACCAGACCTCTTCATTATCTTATACTAGTCATTGCAGTGATGGGAAAATACTGAATGTCAGCCAAAAGCAATCTATCAAAAACAGTTTTTAAAAGACCAGCACAAAAGAAATCACCATTTATGTATGCTTACAACAATGAGGAAATTACTTTGTAACTTTTAAACTTATATTCTTCATATAATGAGATAAACTATGACTCAAAACCAGTTATTATCAGTGTCTCCTTTGAAACAGATGAATGATAGCATGGTTTGTGCTATCAACATGCATTTCAAACTTTCACTATGATGACTGAATATATACACACTGGACACACACCTCGTCTCCAATGTCAGATTAAAAAAAGCATGTGCTAGGAAGAAATAAGGTTTAGAATACAAAAAATAAAATGAAACTACAAAATGATGAGTAAGGTTGAATTGTAGAATCAGTGGGTTCTTGGCTAGAAAAAGGCCTTGGTTTGTCCAAGGTAAAAAGGGCTTTATAATAAGACTGATTTACTCCTTAGCTAGATGCTCAGAATGAATCTTGTTATTTGTTACATGATAACAAATAATTAATAAAGAAAAGATATTATTTTCAAACACCATCATCAAGGTGGACTTAGAAAAGTAAAACTATTCAGCCTATAAATCTATTCAACCAATAAAACTAAAACTATTCAACCTGAAACTATGCCAAGCAATCCAGAGATGTTGTCACTGAAATTAGATATCTTTGACTTTACCTTTGACTTAACATTGCTGAGGTTTATTTAACTTTAAAACTTGTTTCTGAAGAGGAATTTGTGCATCAGATAAAGGAATCACAAAATATTAGTCAAGGAGGAATAAAAATTAAAAAAAAATAGAAGAGAGAAAAATAGCCCCTTAGTGTACTCCTTTTTCAAAATCTTGAGATATATGAAAGAAGAAATTGTTCACAAACTCAACAAAATCAACTAGCACAAAAGTAATAAATACCAGAAATATAGGTTTATATATATCTAATAAAGTCTTTGAGGTATATCTATGTAAATTGCTTATTGAGATAAATTTAGTGTTAATTTTCCCTTTATTAAAAAATAGTGGCTCACACCTGTAACCCTAGATATCTGGGAGGATGAGATTGGGATGATCATGGCTCGAGGCCTGCCATGGCAAATAGTTTGTGAGATCCCATCTACAAAAGAACCAGAGCAAAATGGACTGGTGTGGTTCAAGCGGTAACACCTGCTTTTCAAGCTGGATCCCTGAGTTCAAACCTCAGTACCACAAAAAAAATTATAAAATAAAGACAAGACAAAATAAAAAGATAAAAAGAAAGACATAATGAACTCAAGCAGAAATCTTGGGAAAAGAAATAACAACCCAAAACATGCAACTAATGGGATAATTTCAATACTGGACACAAAGAATGAGAGATTCGGAAAAATGTAACTAGGTATCGACCCAGAAAGTACTTATGAATTCATCCACAATTCATAATATAAAGACGAAGCCATATATAAGTTAATGAAAGATGAGTGTTTTACATCTATTCAGTCCAGGATAGTAGCTACTAGTTACATGTGTTTTTTAAATGTTGATTTATTTAAATTTACTCAAATTAAATGAAATCACAGTTCTTCAGTTATATCAGAACCTCTTAATGTTCAATACCCACAAGTGACTCTTGACTATCATATTGGACAGAACTTATATGGGCATATCAATCAGAAAAGTTCTTCTAGACAACATTTCTGTGCAAGTAATAGTTGGTAAAAAGAGATTCCAAATATCCTTAAGAACAGAATGAAAAGATGAAGAAACAGCATTTAGGAATGATGATTGAACCTTGTGCCATTTTTGGATTAAAATGTTTATATTACCAGTAAGAATACATAAAACTGATTCCGAGTTGAGAAAAACTAAATAAACCCTGATTAAGGAAAAGATCTTTAAAACTTCCAGGGGAAAAAATGACAGAGCTGTAAAGGAGCCAGAACTCCATGTAATATCACTGTGAATATGGTGAAGGAAATTGCAAGTTTAAAATTTTATACTCAGCCAAACTATTAGTAAGAGATGAGGACAAACTGAAGACATACAAAATCTAAGAAAAGATTTTATCCTGAGACACAGACTAAATGTAACCTGCATTTTCTAAATAATACAGGCAAATTTATGCTAATCCAAGTAGCTCAGTTATTTTAAAAAATTAAAAACCCTTAAAAGTAAAAATACTTTTTATTCTATTGATAAATATGAAGAAATTAAGGTACAAAGAGTTATACACATTGTGAAGCTATAATAAACATATTGAGGAAGACATATTGGTTCCACAGATAAAACTCTTTTAAATTATATTTTATCAAACTCTCTGTGGTAGATGCAGGATTAAAGGAAAGAGGAAAAGAAAAGCAAAAAGTCAAAAAAAAAAGCATTTGTTGGAAATCAAACAATGCACAAAAACTCCATAGATTAATAAAACGAGAATACTAAAATAATGATATCAGTAACTGTATTCCATGCCATTTGAAATTTAAGTGAGTAGATTATGCATGCTGTATAAAGTAATAAATTATTAAAATAACTCAAGAGATGAAATAGAAAACTTATAATGATGTTCATTAGTCAGGTTTCTTGCAGAAATACATAAATACAAACTCTTAAGAGGAGAGAATTTCTCCTCTTAAGAAATTTTCTGTGGAGACAACTGAAGAATGGAGAATGAAGGCAGAATGGAGAAGTCCTTAGTAACTCACTACAGTAGGAAACCTGTCAATACTGCTGGGCCCACCTGTGGAAGAGGAGGGAGCTGTGTTAGTTAAAATCCAGTGAGCACTGGGTATGGGTTGGGAGAAATAACTACAAATATGACAACATATAGACCAGAGTAGAAAAAAAAATAGTGGGGAATAGATCCAGAGGATCTATGGAACCTAAGTAGGTATAAGTAATAATCATTTAAAATTCATTTTGTGCCAACCCCTCCACACCAGGACTGTTTTGCCTTCTTTTAGCACCAGTGGAAGGCAGGAACACACAAGGGAAGGGTACAGGAAGGTGTAAAGTCATGTATGGAAATGGAAAAATTAGACCTGTTGAAACTACTACAAGAATAGGGAGAGAAGAAAATAAAGGAGGATGATGGAGGGGTGAATTCAACTATGCAAGAACTTTTGCAAATTTCACAATGTACTCCCAGTACGACAATAATTAAAAAAGGTTATCAGAAAAAAATAAAATTCATTTTGTAAATAAAAATTTTCTCTTTTGAAAGAAAAGTAATTTTGAACTATATGTTTTATATGCAAATTTTAGAGTGCATTCAAAGAAAAACATAATTTTATATACAAAGAGACTAGAAATGAAATCTGCCAGCCTCATTTTAGTGGTCCTGTATAATTTTAAGTCAATACCAGACAAGATAAAGCAAGAAAGAAAAATGCCAAAAGTGTGGAAGTCATCACTCTGTTCTAATAAGTAAAATACTGAACTAATTGAAAATTAACAACTTATCTTAGACCTGTAACAAAAGTATGAATATATGGAAAACTATTTAACTATTAGTAAATGAATGGACAGAGACATAATCATAGAACTTTAGAGCAGTTCTGCTGCTTTTACATCTTACTACCACATTTATTAAAGAGTTTTTTTTATAGCAGTTTCTTTTAATCAATACATCATTTCTGGCTATCAAGAAAAACTTACAAAATTTACAGTGTCTTCTAAAAATCAAACAAACAATAATAACAACAAAGAAAATTGAAGAGCTAGAGGAATCATCAAATTCAGATTCATATATGGCAGAATGACAGGGATGTTGGAGTTCATCTGAAGAATTAAAAAGGATGATCAACACAGTAAAGGTTCACTCTAAAGGTTAAAGTGGGGCTTGCAGAGTGGCTCAATGGGTAGAATGCCTGTCTAGGAAGCATGAGCCCTTGAGTTCAAACCCCAGTGCTGCCAAAAAAACCCAAAAAAGGATAGGAGTTAATATACATCTTACAAGAATAAATGGCAATGTAAGCAGAGGTGGAACTCCTAAGAAAGAACCAAAAAGAGATGATGGAGGTCAAAAACAATATAATAGAAATAAAGAATGTCTTTAATGAACTTATCAGAAGAACGGGCATGGCTGGGAAAAGAATCTTCTGAGCTTAAGTATCTATCATAGAACAGTTCAAACCTAAAAAAGAACAAATGCTGACAAAAAAAAGAATAAGATATCTAAGTATTATGGGACAAATGCAAAATATGTAACCAAAGGAATATCAAAAGGGAAATAAAAAGAGAAAGTAATATACGGAACAATAATGAGTGGGAATTCCTCTAAAATTAATGCCAGGCACCAAACCATAGAACAGAAAGCTCAGAAAATGAAGCAGGATTAGTGACAAAATAAATTACTTGGTGTAGATAAATTATGTTCACAATGCAGGAAATCAAAGGAATAGCCAAGAAGTTATTACTGAATAATAGCTGAATGATTCTCTCCAAAGGAGAAATTAAGATGAGCAAGGCAAAGAGAAGACCCAAGTGGTTGGTTGGGACAGCGACAGAAAAAGAAACAATTTTTGAAGTATGAGCTGTAACAATGTAGTTTAATAGAATTTGTGATGCTGGAAATTAATTGGCAAACAAAGCAAACTGAAACTGAGAGTAGAAATGACCACAAATCTGTGCTAAGTTAAACCCCTTGTATGACAAGTGTACAAAATTTGATATCTGTGACTATCTCCAGAAGATGAAAAAAATGGATTAAGGACTTGTGCTATAAAAAGTAGAGATTCCTCCTCAGAAATACCTAAATTTAGTATTTTTGAGTTTTTTGAGATTTAAATGTTTATTGCTATATTATTATGTAACTTCTTTAAAATAACCTATACTAATAAGTACATATTCAGTAATTTATATAATTAATTTGATTTCCTTATAAGTTTGTATTAACCTATTTTTATAGAAAGAAATAATTATATAGATAAATATTTCACTATGGGACTAAAACATTCTCTAATGAAAGATATCTATAGGATCACCATGTTCAGACAATTTTGAAGATGTCTTTTTAATGTAAAAATCATGTTCACATAGTTTGGGCAGAAGTGTTTTTTTTATTTAATATTGGTCTCAAATACATGATCTACAGAATTAATTTTTGTAAGTATAAGTCAATACTTTTTTAACTAAAAATTACTGAGTTTTTAAAACTATTTCTGTAATAATATGAAATACTTTTGGGTTTCATGGACACTTAAGGTTGCAATTTTACTTGAGAGGTAGGCTAACAGACAAAATTTAGAATATCAGGTAGCAAATCATTCATAAACTCTTAGGAAATATTTGTAAATTTTCTCTAGTTATAGGCAATATATATATACATATTTACAGTAATTATTCATTTGAAGTAGTTAAGTAGACACTCATTTATAGTTTTAATTATACTACAAGGGTAATAGGGAGAGTTGAAATAGTAGTTATAAGCATTTTAAATTTAATGAAAAAAATCAGCTAGCTCTAAGATAGAAACATTCTGTGACCTTTTGTAACAATGAAGCAATCATGTAAACATTTCAAGCAAAAACCCACTATCTTTTTATATAAAAAATAAGACATACTGATTCCACGGAGCAGCAGTATAATTTAAATTTTTTTTTTCTTTTATTCATATGTGCATACAATGTTTGGGCCATTTTTCCCCCCTTCCCCCAGCCCCTTCCCTTACCTACCCCACTCCCTCGCGCTCCCTCCTACCCCCTCACTATCAGGCAGAAACTATTTTGCCCTTATCTCTAGTTTTGTTGAAGAGAGAGTATAAGCAATAATAGGAAGGACCAAGGGTTTTTGCTAGTTGAGATAAGGATAGCTATACAGGGAGTTGACTCACATTGCTTTCCTGTACATGTGTGTTACCTTCTAAATTAATTCTTCTTGAACTAACCTTTTCTCTAGTTCCTGGTCCCCTTCTCCTATTGGCCTCAGTTGCTTTAAGGTATCTGCTTTAGTTTCTCTGCCTTAAGGGCAACAAATGATATCTAGTTTTTTGGGTGTCTTACCTATCCTCATACCTCCCAAGTGTGCTCTTTCTTTATTATGGGATTGAAGTCCAATCCCCTTATTGTGTTTGCCCTTGATCTAATGTCCGCATATGAAGGAGAACATATGATTTTTGATCTTTTGGGTCAGGCTAACCTCACTCAGAATTATGTTCTCCAGTTCCATCCATTTACTTGCGAATGATAACGTTCCATTCTTCTTCATGGCTGCATAAAATTCCATTGTGTATAAATACCACATTTTACGGTGGAAAGAACACATAAAATACTTTGAGAATTTCTTCTTGATTAAGACTTTATTCAGTAATATTTCTATTGTACAGCAATTTTCATAGAAAAAGGTATTTTGTTCTTAATATTTAAAAGGCATGCTCTTACTAAGTAATTGAAAGGGGAGGCAGTGAAGTAATGAAGTAATATAGAAATAATAAAAGTAAATATTAAAGAATGAATTAACCTATCAAGACATTATTTAAAGGAAATTAGTATGCCAGGAATGGGAATTTGCAGTTTATTACATAAAATTGTATATTAAAATTAACATACATAATTTTTTGCAATGCATTTGATAATTATTTTCTTCTAAACTTATATTGATGATGAAAGAATTTTGCGGTAGTGTCACTTTTATTTTCTTCAAAAGTATCACCTAGTTGAATTTTGTTTACTTTGAAAATGACAATATTCTAAATACCAAATCAATAGCATATTATTTAGAACATATTCCAAGCATATATCTACACATTTAGAAAATTTTATCACAGAGATACATAGAAAACCTATAACTTCATACACCATTACATTTTGTTAAAAGCAGCCATTATTAATATTTAAACACTGTCAGAGAAATTGCCTTACAAAAGGCAAAAAGCAAAATTTAAAAGCTGCCTAATATGTAGTGAAACCATTTAATTTTATGATTTCAGTATGCTTTTTATAAGAAATAATAATCTAATGAAATAAATTTATTAAAGTAGATAATTTCAATACTATGCTCAAAATATATTGTTTGAGTTCAAGTATAATTGTTTTTTTATTGTGCTGTGCTTAAATACGATGAGATATAAGCCATCATTCCGTAAGATTGGTATGATCATCACAATATCCATATATTTCTATGTTTTCACTAATTTCTGTTTCTTTGAACATGACTTGTCATGTTTCTCAAGAATTAAGAAAGGCATGAATCTTGTTATTAAATGTCCCTTACAGTTTAAATTCTGAAAGTCAAGCTTCCTTTACGTTTACCAAGGGTATCATTGAAAAGCACAAGTGAATAGCTTGCAACTACCCATGAAGATAGCATGATAAACAAAAATATTTGTTCCTGTCTAATAATAATTCCTATAGTACAAATAAACTTATTTTTTGAAGTTCCTCTTGGTCAATCTTCCTCTTCTAGCCTATTCAAGAACAACTGAAAGTGTACTAGAAAGCACCAAGCTACAGAACATCCTTGATAGATTTCACAAGTTCATCCAACAAGCAGCATTCAGATTAAATTTCTTGACATGAAGCAGCACTACAACATGCTTTGAGTAATTTTTAGGTGTTATGTCAATTAGAAAGCTTAGGTTCACTGATTATATAGCTAGATGTTACCAATTACAAAACATTTCAGTGGTAATTAAAAATCTATTATAATTAATGACAAAATGTTAAAAGGAGTCAGTTATCTCAGCAATTGGAGCATTTTACATAAATTAGTGCACTATACTTCTCATTACCATTCTAAGGGATTAAAACTTATCTTATAGAAAGGTGCTATGATGGCATTTATAAGTGAAAAGTAGACTGGAGAAATGAAGCAAGTATTTGGATAATTCAATGTCCTTATTCTAAATCCTGAAATGTGCAGACATTCAGGACATATGTCAAGATATATATGCATTCATATGTGTTTTTTTAATTGATGTGCAAGGTAGGGGTACATTATGGTATTTATAAAAGTTCTTACAATTTTTCACATGCAAGTGAAAACTTCTCTTTGTTAATTTGACTCATTTAAGTCAATAAATCTGTTTTCTTAAACATGAAGCTTGCTTTCACTTTTCATTTACCTCCAGTTCTTTCAGACAGTACCCAAGTCCACACATCTTCTATTTGATGAGGGAAAAATCTTTTAAAAATATAAACATATATAATTATGTATATCTACGTAATTTACCAAGAAAAAAGTGAAATAATGATTGTATGAGTGCAAAATTTTTAAAGCTAGCAAAGAGACAACATTGACTCTTGTCAAAATTGCATGGGAAAATACAGTCAGCCAAGACTTTATTCAAAACTATTACAACAAGGGAGAGAGATTGAACTCAGCCTCACTGAATTAATGCAAGAGAATTTTATGTGGTGGAATGAAGCAATGGAAAAGCTGTGGAGGACATTGGAGGAAGGTCAGTCAATGTGATTAGAACATCTCTGTTTGCTAATTGGTAAACTCCTTTTCTCAGTCTGGGTGAAAGAAGCCCTATCTTGATAATTTCACTCCAAGGATGCATCTTAGGTTTTTGACTAGATTGTAAAGCCAACAAGGTTTACATCTCAAAGGGGCAGGAAAACAATATATCTACACATTTTCTACTATATATGTTCTAATAAAATGGAAGTAAAAATATAAACTGGGCAGAAATAGGTCTAAAGTTTAGTCAACTGTGAGAAATTAAGGCCTAGTTGATGAACTGTGAATATCTGATAACTTTATCTTCACATAATATTTGAGTTTCTTTCTAACAATAGGACACAATAAATATCTTGCCTTAATGTGAACCAGCAATCTTTCAGCTACTTTACAAGCTTTCAAAATAAACTCTAATTTATTTTATAATCTCTTCCCGTATAGCATTGCTTGAAGAAGAAAGTTCTCAGCCTAATAAATCATTTGTGATTTCTTTGCCACAGGCACACCTCAGTGCATGTTTTACATGCTTGAGGACCTGAGTTTGATCTCCAGTACCTGGAGAAAAATTAATTGTGATTTCTGAAGGAACAATTATGTGAAAATTTAAAAGAGCATGTATGTATGCTCAGGTTGATAAGATTTTCCTATTTCTCATTTTCTCTAATATTATTTTTTATTATAAAGAAAATTAACATTTAAAATTTTTTCCCTTGTTGTTGTACTGGGTGGGGTATATTATGGCATTTACAATGGTTCTTACAATGTATTAAATATATCATTTAATGGAGTGGAATTCACCCCCTCCACTACTCTCCAAATTAATATGAGAATTTCCTGAAGTAATCTACAAAAGTAAATGGGCCTTAACTCTAGCAATTTTTGCTCTCATAAATTGCAACATGTAGAATATTATGTAATTTTAAATTGCTGGCATAAACTATGAAAGTTGTTTTTCAAGTTCTTACTTATTTAATTCTGTAATAATTGTTCAGGTCAACAGTTAACTTGTGCTATTTTCTTTGTGGTAGAAATATAAGTAACCTTGTTTATCACATCAAAATATTATAAATCTTTAATTAGGTGTCTAATTAATTTAATTAATATTTTTATATTACCATAAAAATGTTCAAAATATTCAAATGTTCAAAACATTCAATATACTGAAAAATGTTCAAAATAAACATAAATACAGGGTAATCTATTTAAAAATTAAAAATCCAGATCATTCTCCTCTCTCATACATTAGGTCTGTTCTTACTCTTCCATATTGCTTTGTCTACTGACATCAAGTGTGCTACTTAAATACAGTATCGGGATATTATTTCTGAAATGAAACAACATGATATTCACTGAAGCACAGCCAGAGAAAATCTGATTGATATACTCTACTTATCTCTGGTAAAGTAAAGTCAGATGGAGAAATAAATACAAAGTTGTTAAAAAAGGAAAGAACTGCTGGCAACATTTCATTACATTCTTCATCTAAAAGTTGGGAGTTTGCAAGAAGAAACTGATACTTTGAAAATGTATAGCCATGTTTAAATTTAATTTGGTAGTTAAAGTTATGGTGGATCTAGACATTTAGAATTATGTATCGAAATTTTTCCAATATTTTCCAAATTGAAAATAAAAAAGAAAGTTAAATATTATATATTATTGCTCATGAGAGAAGAGAATTACTCTGGCCATGATAATATAGAAGTTGTATTTAAAGAACTTTCTTTTAATGAATGTTCTGAGTTTTCATCTTAACTGCTTGTAGTCTTTTCAATTAAGAAGCAGCAGCCATATTTATTGATTCTTCCATGACTAGTTATTTCCATTATCTTTTATAAAGTATCACAATCAATGCTTTGGATGGTTCCTTTTATAGGAAAGTTTATTCAGATTAAAATAAATGATTAACACTAGACTAAAATTATTGAACATTTCCTGGCTGAACTTTACCCCACCTTTCTCATTCTATCATAAAACTTAAGGAGATTAGATACTCTTCAAGTTAATTGCAATTATCATGGCAATTCAGAAAATTTGCCTTCCTTAAATGTCTAATATGGACTAGAGTTGTGGTCTTTTATCAAGCATTACTATAAAGGACATTAACAAAAAGTTCATAAATTTCCATCAAGTTAATTTCATGAATCTCAACTTAAAGAAGGAGAGAATTATTTTGCTTGTGGTTCCAGAGATTCAGCCCATGGTTGCATGACTCTGTTGTTTTATGGCCTGTTAACATCATGGTAGAAGTGTGTGACAGAGGAAACCAGTTCACCTCCTAGCAGTTGGGAAGCAGAAAAGAGAGGAACGACCCACGTTTCCAATATATCTTTTTTTGTATTCATTTATTCATATGTTCATACATTGTTTGAGCCATTTCTTCCCCCTGCCTCCTGCCCTCTTCCTCTCCCCCTACCCCTCTTGCTTCCAGGCAGAACCTGTTCTGCCCTTTTCTCTAATTGCTGTCGAGTAGACATGAGCAATAATAAGAAAGACAAAGCGTTTTTGCTAGTTGAGATAAGGACAACTATAGAGATAGATTCTTAGCAATATATCACACACTCAGTGACCTGGCTTCCTTCCACTGGGCCCTAGTTCCTAAAGGTCCCACCACCTCCCCATAGCATCAAAAGCTGGTGACCATGGTTTTAGCAGATGGGCTATGATCTCTCTCATTGTATTCAAACTGATTTTCAATTGACTTGTTTGATTTTATGTCATGATCAATGTACAGATTTCCAGGGCTGTGTTTGTTTTTTACTTCATGGTGTTCTTCAATGTAGCTTTACTGAAAATGCTACAGTTTCACTGGTCCAACTGCCAGATTGGTTGGCACCTTGATTTTTAATTTCTTATACTTCATAACTATGAGAATTAAATCTCTGTTGCTGAAATCAGCCAAACTATGGTTATTTGTTATAGTGGCCTAAGTAGACTAAAAGAGTCATAAATCTCCCTGCCTTCTTTCTGTTGGTCAGAATTCAGTTACATAGGATTCTAGTCCCTTGCTTCAAAGGAGCTAGAAAATTAGTCCAGGTATATAAAAGAAAAAGAAAGCTATGGATTTCTGTCTTTCTGGTCAACAAAAGTCTTTTTTGTTCTACTTATTCTGTTTGGAACACCCAAAGCCAACATCCAATGAAAGCAATAAAAAAAAAATATAATAAATATGTCCTGTCCAGGATCTCAGGACAATACAGCATTAGTGCCTTTTTTTCCTGGGTGCTAGGTTCTTTCTCATGTCCTAGTAAGGTATAGAACTAAATTCTGCTTAAAATTTGTGGGCTGTACCTGAAGAAAGTAGCTTGCTTGGGAATCCGAGAATTGTTTCACATTGAACAACAAAAGTCAATAAAATTCCCTGAAGTATTAGTAGATTGTAAATCTATGTTGCTCCTTCATAACCTAACAGTTACTATATCCAAAATACTCCTTTAAATGTGTCCATTTATTTGCAGTCTCACTTCTGGTTTCTTCTTTTCCAACTTCATAATTCCCTGGTGATTATCTGAAAACTTTTATTAGGTATGCTAGCCATACCCTCCAGGTCTGAGTTACTTTCATTAAAAAATATTCTTACTGGATCTATGTATCTCAAAGACTTTTAAAATTCCTCTTAAAAATTGCTTGGGGTCTAGAGAAGTAGATTTTTCTAAGATCCAAAATTCTGATTTTTTGGTATTCTCTTTCATGCAATGTGGTCAATTATTCTATTCTTTCCTAAATTCATCTTTTTTAGATGGTACATAATCCAGCACAATCAATAACCATCTCCAACAGATACTGATAACATTCTCTTTTCCCAATCTCATTTCCTACAGCTGTATCCCGGTAGACACATGGTCTCCCTTCTCCTATTTTGTCAAATGCTTGACATTGATTAATACAAATACACAGATGTGTAACCTGTTACATCTGTTCCCTTGCCACCTCCCTCCTGCCTGATAAACCAGTAATCATCTTTGAATTTTCAGTTGCACAAGTAACCTTGCTCAATCTATTAACATATTTATTAGACAAATTAAGTCATTTTAACTGCTGAAACAACCACTGACTATTAGGATATTATTTCTTTCTCATTAACATCATTACCTAATACCATTGTTGGTGGTGGTAAGGAATGGCGTTTGTCCTCTTTTCCAAGTAAAGCAGCCAAGCCTCTTCTATATTATGGCACTGATATTATGAAGGACTCAGAGTTCTCCACTGAAGGCAAATGAAAAGAGAGAGAGGGCTGGAAAGATGTATATAACTTCTGCCTGCATTTATTTGTCTAAGACCTAGTCATGCAGCTTCATCTAACTTCAATTGGGTCACAAAGTGAAGTCCAGTGGTATTTCATGCTGGAGGAGATGAGAAACAAATATTGCTAAATTGTAGCTTTGTCTCTTTAAATTATTGTCTGTTTCAAACAATTGTCTAATAATGGAAAAATAATACACAAATAAGCATATTTTCTTTAACTCACTCTTTAAGCAACCATGCATATGATGTGTCTTTATTGGCATGGATCTGAACCTAGATGTATCAGACAAAATACAGAATTCCTAGTGAAATCAGAATTTCAAATAGAAATACTAAATAATAGATATTGTTCAAAATTTGCATAGACCAAACTTAAATGAAAAAATTCATTTCTTATCTGAATATCCTTGATATCCCCCACTTTTATTTGCTAAATCTCCAATCATAGACTGAAAACTTTTGTTATTATTACTGTCAGGTAGGATCAGTGCTATAAATATATAATTATGGAAAAATAAATAAAATAAATATCATCTATTTTCCCTCAATTACCTTTAAAAAAATAATGCTTAAAGGCAAAATGTGAAATCTTGCTACTGTCCTCTATGTAATTCTATTTATGTATGCCTAGAAGTTTTATTTATACCTTGTATTTACTATTACGTGAGTTTGTATTTTAATTACATTTAAATGTAAATATCTTAAAATAATATTGTGCTCCTTTGAATTCATTTCAACGTATTTGTTCTGCTTTGTTAGGGAGGAAAGTTGCAGAGAACTGTAAATTACCCAGCTGACCATAAATTAAGAAGCACTGGCACCTTCACCAGTCTGCAAACCAAGATCTACTTATAAACTGGTGCTGGGGAGATTGGATTGCTCTGGCTGCTCCCTCAGTGATTTTTATATTTTAATAAGACCATTCATTATAGTTAGCTTTTCATGTTGAGCCATTAGATATTTATGGGAAATAGCATATCATTATCTCAGTTGCACTCTGCATCATTTAGGATGCTTTTAAGTTAGTGTGATTTTTTTTTTCCTATCTTAATTCTGCACACGCTAGTGCCTATGTGCCTGTTCAGATTATTTCTGTCTTCAGGTTCTTTGTTCATATTTTTCAACTTTATTGTGTTAAAGTGGCTGATGAACAGTGCAACTGACAGCTAGGCAGGAGTAGCCTTAAAGTCAGTTAATTTGAAATTTTACTGTCTGGAAAGAAGCGTGGCATTCCAAGTTTTTGATTTCTCTCTCTCTGTCTCTCTCTCTCTCTCTCTAAAAGAAGTTAAGTTTATTTAACTCACAGTATAGAGGTCCAACAGCATAGCAGCAGCATCTACTTGACTTTTGGTGAAGTCAAGTGTTTCTTCATGCATGGCAAAAAAACAGACAGGAAGCACATGTACAGGAGATCACAAGACTCAAGAGAAAACAGGAGAAAGCTCAACATGACCAGCTGTAATTCATTCTTGAGAGTAGAGCCCCATGATGCAGTTGCTTCACACAGGTCCCATTACCTCTCTGTACCATTATATATCTTCAAGCAGAATCTCTTAAAGCAAACACTTTTGATTTCAAAATGATTACTATATTGCATTTATGTTCACTATTGACAGTGAAAACTTTGTCATAGCAGGCTTTTGCAATCTAGTCTTCTTTAGAATCTAGTAAGTAATGAAATAGTCTGATTTTTTTACATCTCTGGAAGTATGTTTGTGTCAAATTGTTATGTGTCAATTAAAACACAACAAACAATTTATAGAGAAAGAAAACCTTAAAACAATTATGAGCTTCTAACTATGGAATGAGGTAATTGGCCTCTGCACAAATAAAGAAGACAGGATTCTGGAGGGAAAAGACATGAAAGAAAAATTCTTAAAATTTGTTGTGGGAATGTACATTATGTTGTAGTCTTTGGAAAAAAAGTAAGGAAAATTCTCAAAGACTTAAATCTAAAATTATGATATAATCCAAGAATTTTACCACTGGGTATGCACCCAAAGGAAATGAAATAAACATGCTGAAGAGAACACCTCCCATGTTTATTGCATCACTGTTCACAAAGCCTCAATATGAAATTAATGAACTATTAATTGATAGATGAATAAAAAGGTATTATATATATATGTATATTGTATAATATACATACATACATACATATTGTATATATATGTATAGGAATACTATTTACAGCTATTAAAAGTCATGAAATCCTGTCATTTGAAATGAGATGGGTAGAACTGGAGGATACTACCTTAACTGAAATAAGGCAGGCACAGAAGGCAGAAATTAAAACAGTTGACCTCATAAAAATGAAAGTAGAATAGTGGTTACCAGAGACTGGAGAAGGCAAGGTGAAGTGAGATGGGGAGACATTAGTCAATGGGTACAATTTTATGGTTAGATAGGAAAAATAGATTTTTTTTGTTCTGTGGTGCATCCGGGTGAATACAAAAATAATATATTACATGTCTCAATTAGGAAAGAGATTTTTCAATCTATTAATCATAAAGAAATGATAAAATTGTAAGGTAATGAATGTGCTAATTAACGAGTTGATTATTAATATTTACATAATCAAAACATATTATAATGGATAAACATGTCTCAATACTACATGCCAATCAATCAATCAATTTAAAGGGAGACAACTATGCCAAGTGGATGAAATATGAGGGTGAATGAAGGATTTAAGGTGATTGTATTTGGTGGATGGACTTCATATACCTATATGAAACAGAACTAAGAAATCTTTTGCAATTGCTTTAAGTGGGGTGAGGAGGGGATTGAGGCGTAGAGATGATGGAGGGCAATATAACAAATGTGCAGTATAAGTCTAATCGGAATTGTTATTATTAATCTCCCCATGTAAAATTAATATATTCTGATAAAAATTTTATTAAAAAACTCAGGATTAGCAAAAAAATTGAAAATAAAAAAATAGTTTACAATATTAATGTAAAAACAAGAACTATGAGGTATTGGATACTGTTGCAATTGGTGTGGTGCAAAAACATATTTGCTTACTCAAAGCAAACATTTATGAGTAGTAGAAAAGAGCCAAACAGCCTAACTGTATAAACTTATATTCCATTTCCTACTTCTGCTTTATTTTTCATCACATTTATTCCTCTCCAGATTAACTCACATCTCCATTTTATTCAATAAATACTTACTGAGTCTTCTTTAATGCTTGATTCTTTTCTATGCCCTGGAATAAAATGGGAGAGTACAATGAAGATATCTATCCTCATGAACTTCCATTCTAGTTTTTGCCTTTTCTTCATCTATCCTAACATGAAAATCACAGTGTAAGCACGGACCTTGGTTCTATCTCAATCTGTTATATCTAAATACACTTGCAACCCAACCCTTGCATAGTAGGTGATCAATAATTTGTTGAATAAATAAATGGAGGAGCGTTATTATATCCAGCAGTGTTGTTATGCTGGATCCTCTATCATATTACGAGCCATTAATCTCTATCCCAGAGGAGTGGGAAGCAGCAAGGCTATAAAATGATATGAAATATAATGGCAGTCTATTGGATATGTCAAGAATTCCAGTCATCTGCCTCTTCACTCTCCTTGGGTTAAAAGATTTTTACATGGGTCTTAGTGAAAAGGCTAGTTACAAGGAATTGTTGTCTTATATCCTGACATTACGCTTAAACTGACGTTCTCAAGAAAATATCTGATAAAATATAAATATGCTTTTTTTTTCTCTATAGGAGTGTGGGAGTAAATTTATATCCAAAACAACACATTTCACTTCAAGTAACCTTTTTTATAAAGGTCTGGCTTAAGTTTTCTTAAAACTGAATCAGCTCTTTTGGAAACAATTGTGCTTCTTTACCTCGACATGGGTGACATTGATAAACTGAGTGAGAATGATATAGTTGTAAACCTTAGTCTTTACATGTAGGAGGAAAATGCTACAAAGGAAAGAATCATTGTCATAAAATGGACAGAGATAAAAGGTGGCAAATGATTTAAGTAAAAATTAATGGCAAAGACTTCAGAGGTGGTTTAAAAAGTCCATGAATACAATTGTTCAAAAATTGAGAGGTAAGGAGGCCAGTGACTCAAGTATACTAATGATTGACAATATGCCGGACGCTGTGCTAGCTACTCCATATACATAAAAATATTTCATGCTCATTGACGTGAACATAATTACTCCTTTAATACAGAAATTAAATAAAAGAATCATATCCTTAAAATAACTTGTCTCAAGCCACATGGCTAAAAATTCATGCAGAATTGAAACCCTGTACAGGCAACTGATTCCTATGACCCCATCCTCCTCATCACATTTTGACATCAATATGAAATATGATAACACATCTCTGAGTCATAATAATTTGTTAACATGAACTAAAATCTCTTCAAAGCTCTTATAAGTATCTTAAAGTAAATTTTACACATATCTCTCAATATATTCTCTTTTATCCTAATTTAGTAAGTTAAAAATCACTTAATAGCCAAATGTGCAATATATAAGGAAGCCAATCTTAATATTAATTTAAGGATTTTTTTCAGATAATTTTCAATAAGGTTTAAATCATCTTGTAATTTTCAGGTCAGAAGAAATAAGATTAACAAGAACTACTGAAGAACTCCTGTTCTGGAGGTCTTTTAACATGCATCAATATGTGAGAGATGATTTTTGACATTTTGCTTCGCTGCATTATCTTTAATTTTGCCTTGTACTTGTAATTCTATACTTACTTTACTATCAGAAACTTTCTATTCTGTGTTCTTAGTGTTCCTATCTACTCTCATTGCTATCACACTACGTCTAATACATTGATAAGCTAGCTCATTTCCTTATAAACTCTCTGACTCTAATCTCCACTCTAGCTTTCCTCCCACCTTTTTTTTTTAGAGAAACATGTCTTTTTTCCTAGTTTGAGATAAAGATAGCTACACAGGGAGATTCCTTGTGCTGTTTCCACACACATATATATTACAACCCCAATTGAAAAGTTTGATCTACCAGTTATCTCTGAGGTTGTCTTTGCAAATTATTATCCCAAACTAATTTCATTAGTAAAACATTTGAATCAATTATTTGTAAATAGTGTGTGGTATTAACAATAGAGTTTACTATAATAGACATATAATTGATACCTTCTCTTCTTATTTAGAGCATGCTGTGATTTACACTCCCTAAGATAGTTTCCATCACTGAAAAGGGACAGTAAATTTATAGGATATCTGGGAAGCAGATGCAGGAGATGTACTATGGCACTTAACCTATTGTCAAATTTTAAAATATTCTATTTTGACATAGGTAGAGCTGACATCTTTTGTCCATTAAAGTGAGCAGAACAGGCATTTAAAACTCCAAAGTAGTATCTGAACCTTTGTGTCTGTTTCTCTGTTGTCATGCTTGATTTTGCTTAATCCTGCAAAATTTCCAGGTATCCATTTTGCTTTTCCATTTCATCTAAACATAATTAGCTTTCCACCTCCATTTTGGTATATGATTCAGTGAGCATGCAGTCCAAGGCTGCATCACAAATCTCCCATAAGCCATTGATTATAGTATCTCTAAAACATTTTGCCTATGTGGCATTTATCTGTAATGTATCTTATTTCTTATTTAACCAAAAGTAGAAGCTTTTCAAACACAAGCAGCCCTATTCCTGAGAATCTTTGCCCTTTCAAAAAGCATCTTCACACCTCTCTCTAAACTGTTCACACAAGGTAAATATTTCTTTGCTAATATAGTTAACATCCTATAAAATTCTTTTTAAAACTATGCACATAGTCAGTGGTATGGAATTTAAACTTTGCTTTTATTTGGATTCTTATGGAAGGTTCTTACAAATACTTCTGGAAACATGTAAAAGATACACTTGGCACTGAGAAATCATGGCAAAGGCAGGACATTTTCACTTAAGGATCTCAGACTCAGTCCTTTCACCTATACTATGGAAATATTAAAATGTACATTATGTGATTAAGTTCAATACTGAATAAGATAATGCTATGCTGGTGGCATGACTCAAGTGATAGACAGCTGCCTAGCCCTAAGTTCAAACCTCATACCACCAAAACAAACAAACAAACAAACAAATAAAAAACCCAATGAGATAATGCAGCTAAACAATTGAACACAATGCCTGGCACAAAGTGATTGCTTAATAAGTGGTATTTGCCATAGATATTAGTCCTAATAACATGAACAATGTGATCTCAATTATGTTTTAGGTTGTTCATATCAACATTAAGTGGTGAGAAACTATATTTCTGGGGGGTTTGGCTTTTGATGATTAATAAATATTTTATCAGACCCCTGTGGTGTTTTAAGAACCATGCTGAATTGAAGATAAAATTATGAGAAAAAACCCACCCTGTTGAAAATTGTAGTGAAAGAGACAGATAAACAAACACATACAAGTAGCTGTGAGCCATATGTAATATGTATAAAGCCAATATATATTAAATATTGACTGAGTGAAGATCTATGATAAGCATTTCAAATGTATTACCATAATTATGTTAGCATAGTCAAATTTAAGCAAAGGGAATTTACCCATTAATGCTTCATTTAAAGTCATCATCCTTAAAATAAAATACAACAGAATTTTTGCTTTGAATAAACCTGCAACATAGCCACTTTTACTGGATGAATGCCACTTCAGCTTAGTAACCATTAAAAATTATTGCTGGCACAGGATATAAATATATGAGTACAATATACTGAGTACCTAAACTTTCCTTCAGCCTCATTGTCAATATATTTGTAGTCCAAGCACCACAAATCATGGATCAAACACCCTCATTACCCTACTACTCAGTAATACCAAATAACTTCTTCTTCTTTGAGTAATTTTTATGGGAACTGTATTGGAAATAATTCCTTAGAGCACTAATGTGTTGTTAACTTAAATTGCTGATATTTAAACCTATGTTGAAGGTCAAATATCTTTTCACTTCCAAACAGAGAAGAAAACATTCCATAGAATGTAAAGGTACTAGTCATGTAGAGTGTTTCAAAAATTCAATTTTGTTAGATATGTATAAAGGTAAGTGTGATTCTGAAAAACTGTAGACTTTGGGAAAAAATATACAAAAGCAAAGAAAAAGTCAAATCTATATTTATATGTAATCCAGGGACTTAGACTTCATTTGACATTCATATTAACTTCACATTATATGGGTTGCAGATGTGCAATGTGTAAGTCACTTGCATCTTCCTGGGTCATAATGCCTGCCATGCATGTCCTCAGTGTGTTGCTGAGCTCAGCAAGCCATGTCTTTTGTTTTGTATCATCCCTAAGAGTTAGATAATTTTCATATGATATTTCTAGATACCAGTTAAAATACCTAATAAAATACCTTTTACCATTAACTATCTGAATCTTAACTTTCTAAATGTTTTCGCCCTGTGGAGAAAACTATCAATGGCAATCTAAGTAAAAGTGAAAAGAAGAGGTGAATGTTAAATGTAAAGATGATACACTGGATACTTTTCCGGGAGTTTTGGTGAGAGTGAAAATTTGAAATATGTATTAAGCTCTAGAAAAATTCAAGTAGGCCTCATAATTACATTGTAAAAACAGATTTGAGAACAGTAATGCAGCAAGTCATTCCCCAGACTAGAGAAACTAGACTGTTTTTGAAGCACCACCATCCTTTTCAAAACAATAGAATCAGAATTAAACTGAAAAGGACTGAGTTTATTTCATTTTTTGGATCTGTCTGAACTCCTTGATCTAGTTATTATATATTTATATTCTCAAATGATCTAGAAATTTCAATCCTCAGTCTTAGAAGAAAAAAGCATAGTATAAACAAACTCATTTGCTTGCATGAGTCCTCTTTTGTGACTAACTTAATGGATTCCATTCCCAGTAGTGCCTAATGAATTATGAAGGTGTTTCTCTTGAGCACAATAAACAACATATTTTACTAAGGAAGACCTTATGTTCTATCCACACCCAGAACATCAATTAAAACTCTGTGAGCCTGGCAGGATGTGACTTCAGGAATCAAGCATGGCAAGATATGAAGTGGCAGTGTGAAGGAAGATTTTACCCTTTTCGTCTCTTTGAAGGTGCTATCATGCTCTTTATTTTATTGGCTGCAACAATGCTGATGTTCTGCTCACCACCATTATACAGAAATCCAGAAACTACATTCCACTCTGTGAACAATGAGGCTTTTGTTTGTCTAAGCAGCACAGCCCAACACTGCAGAGATTCTTAACCTTTTTCGTATTGGTAATTACATTTGCAATTCATGCCGGTAAGATTATAGAGACTTTCTCTGAATCCCTGTTAGGAAAAAAAGAACCTCTTAATTTTTCCTGAACTATGATGAAGAGTCAATTTTTCCTTCTTCATTTACAGATTTAGACAATGAACCTGATGGCTAAGCATTATCCCGAAAAATCTCTGTGAATTAATAAACTTGACCAAGGCATCAGAGATCTGCTCAATGAAGAATTAGATGCTGTAGGCATGTTCATTCAGAAGCTACAGGAAAAAGGATATTTCTATTGAAGAAGGGAAAGAAATAAAGGCTTAAAGTGGTTTTTACTAGGAATGTTTGGCTCAGAGGTTCTGCATAACAATTGAGCATACACAACACATAAAGAGACATACAGTGATGAAAATCTTCATAGTTTTCAAGGAAGATACAGGTTCTTTGGGGCAGAAGTTAACGCTGAGTAGGAGGATTTTTTAAGGCAAGAAAGTCATTACAACTAATAAATAGAAAACAAGGTATGGAAGTAAATGTTTATTTTGTTTGAGAGAATAAATCCTAACAAAGTAAAGTGTAAAGAAGGATAAAGCCACAAACATTACAATATTCAGAAAAGTAGTGTAATATTTTTAGTTAACTGATGACAAACCTGCATATTTTGGTTATACATTCTTTCTTTCTTCATATGCAACCACCTTAAATGCCTTCCTTGAAAAGAATAGAAAATCAATTCAGTATAGCATGGCTGACTAACCAAAAAAAGAGTTTTTGGTAATTTACTAAGTTTTCTTTCAGGTTCACAATATTAATAATGCCATAACTAAAATTGCTATGCGTTTGCTTGTTCAGGCAATCAGTTTGGTCCTAAGGAAAATTCTTGGAAACTTCCATACTTTTAATTTAGTGGACTTAGTTTCCACTGATCTCCTTGCAAAGTAGCTTGCTTATCTTGACTATGCCCTCCTGGCTTCACTCTCCATAACAAATACATTCTTTTCTTCATTGGATTCATCTTTACAGGTTCATGTACATGGGATCTTGGTTCAGTAGTCCTTCTAATTTATATTCTCCTCCTTGGGATTAAAGTTGCTTAGTTTCAACTTTATCCCTTGAGGACTCATGGAGACAAATGATTGTTAGGGACTGGCCACCAGGCTCAAGAGCAGTATTAGAACATATAAGATGTCTAATACTATGTAGGTCAGGCACAGAGCTAGAGCTCTGTTCCCCTTCCTGCTCATATTCTCTGGACTAGAGCACAGAAGCATCTGAACAGACCTGTTCATATAAGGGCTATGCAGCTTAAGTCACATTGCCTTCATAACACTATCTCCTATAATAAAATTCCTATCAGTGTACAACTTTAGTTGCTATCCAGTATTAAAATCTGTGCTTCTTTCAACTCACATTATATTAAACATTGTACTACCAGGAAACATATCTCTTGCTCTTTGCTGGCTGTTCTAATACAACACAGAATAATGATCTTTATCTGAGGCATTTTGACATAGTAAACACTCACTGGATAATTTCTTTTTGGGAATTATCCTTGTAAGTAGTGTTGTTTTAATTACCAATGAAATTGACAATGTAAAACATGAATCAACAGTGATTTCCCAAGGAACTGGTAGGTTTCTGATATGGGAGTAAAATTTCTCAAGTTAAGAAGAGAATGATGTTCTCCAATTCCATCCATTTACCAGCGAATGATAACATTTTGTTCTTCTTCATGGCTGCATAAAATTCCATTGTGTATAGATACCACATTTTCTTAATCCATTTGTCAGTGGTGGGGCATCTTGGCTGTTTCCATAACTTGGCTATTGTGAATAGTGCCGCAATAAACATGGGTGTGTAGGTGCCTCTGGAGTAACCTGTGTCACAGTCTTTTAGGTACATCCCCAAGAGTGGTATTGCTGGATCAAATGGTAGATTGATGTCTAGCTTTTTAAGTAGCCTCCAAATTTTTTTCCAGAGTGGTTGTACTAGTTTACATTCCCACCAGCAGTGTAAGAGGGTTCCTTTTTCCCCACATCCTCGCCAACACCTGTTGTTGGTGGTGTTGCCGATGATGGCTATTCTAACAGGGGTGAGGTGGAATCTTAGTGTGGTTTTAATTTGCATTTCCTTTATTGCTAGAGATGGTGAGCATTTTTTCGTGTGTTTTCTGGCCATTTGAATTTCTTCTTTTGAGAAAGTTCTGTTTAGTTTGCTTGCCCATTTCTTTATTGGTTCATTAGTTTGGGGAGAATTTAGTTTTTTAAGTTCCCTATATATTCTGGTTATCAGTCCTTGAACATCATTCTGAGTGAGGTTAGCCTGGCCCAAAAGACCAAAAATCGTATGTTCTCCCTTATATGTGGACATTAGATCAAGGGCAAACACAACAATGGGATTGGACTATGAGCACATGATAAAAGTGAGAGCACACAAGGGAGGGGTGAGGATAGGTAAGACACCTAAAAAAATTAGCTAGCATTTGTTGCCCTTAATGCAGAGAAGCTAAAGCAGATACCTTAAAAGCAACTGAGGCTAATAGGAAAAGGGGAACAGGAACTAGAGAAAAGGTTAGATCAAAAAGAATTAACCTAGAAGGTAACACCATGCACAGGAAATCAATGTGAGTCAATGCCCTGTATAGCTATCCTTATCTCAACCAGCAAAAACCCTTGTTCCTTCCTATTATTGCTTATACTCTCTATACAACAAAATTAGAAATAAGGGCAAAATAGTTTCTGCTGGGTATTGAGGGGGTGGGGGGAGAGGGAGGGGGTGGAGTGGGTGGTAAGGGAGGGGGTGGGGGCAGGGGGGAGAAATGACCCAAGCCTTGTATGCACATATGAATAATAAAAGAAAAAAGAAGAGAATGAGACAGTTTATCAATAATAAAGTAAAAAATAAATTATTTGGCAAACCAGGAATTAAGTTGGCTACAAATATCATTTCCCTGAGAGAACAGCCTTCATTTGTACAAATGTGTGGGATTAGAGAGAAAGAAACGACCACTGACTTTTGGAGAGCTATGACATCACTTTTTGTTACCTTTCTTTTTCTCATCTCCTACCTTCTTTTTCTCTCTCTGTGACTGAAAGAGTAAGTCATTCAATGTTGGGAATTATCATTAGACACATGTGGGAGGTGATCCTCAACAAAGCCAACAGACTTTAATTCTTATTTTTCATATCCTTGCATAACACACTCTCCTTGTGTGGGAGCTGGATCGGCTTCTAAATTCTAACTAATAGAATATGGCAGAGGTGATGGTATATGATTTTCAATAATAATTATGTAAGACTTGATTCTGCTCATTGTTTCTAGATGTAGACATGTAAATCACATGGCCTCGTGGACATAACCATTTACCCTCATCCTGGGCACCATGCATGTTCAACATTAGTGTTCTCAGTTCATTCATCTACGAAGATCATTTCTACTCTCATCAACCTTCCACATGGCCACTTCTTGATAAGCAGAAGCATTTGGATTCAGCATAAAGTATTAAAGTGACTGAGTACAATATCTGTATTCAAACATGTCCCGTGTTCAGTGTTTGCTCTGAATGTCCTTATTATGTGCTCTTTTGCAAGTTACTTAAATTATATGAAATCTCTGCTACCCCCAACCTTAACATGAGAACAATAAATATCTTAATAAATTACTGATGAGATTCTATGAGAATTCAATGTTTTTATGGTCTTTAGTACATTGCCTGTATGTAATACATTTGCAACATTATTTTCTGAGTTCAGTTTCTAGTAGGAATACCATCTTTGTCAGTCACTTAGCAAACTTTTTTCCCCATTCCTTTGCAATGCAAAGTTCCAGGACTGCTTTTTGTTTTTCAAATCCATCAGTCTGATACCAATTTTATTTTATTCCCAGTGGTAAGTAAACTAAATAAAATGTATTGTCAATTGTATTTTTATAATGTTTTTTAATTCCATTATCTTCTTTATTAAATCCTTAGCCTGACGTCAAGTATCATAGCATTGGCAGAGAAGGTAATAAAGACATTCTGATAATTATTTCTGGATATTTATGACTTCTGATCTCAAACAAATCTCCAAGACTCTTTAGTGTACTTTTCTTCAAAATTCATTACTGAATAATCCCAATAATACAGATATGTGTATGTATTTATATATATATGATGGTGTTCCAATGAGTATTTCCTTATACAATAATAGAGTTTCCTCTTCAGTGCTTATATACCTGATATATCGTGCTCACCTATGGACCTACCTGTTACATTTCCAACAGTCTAAAGCATTATAAAAGAAAGAGATACTTTTGTTTAGAATTACAATGATTTGGCAATTGTCTTATTTTAAACAAGAAAATTGATGTGAACATCAATTTTTAGGATGGACTAACTATATGAAATGGTGTAATGGAGGCTCTGGAAAGAAACATATGCTCTCTTGTAGTCCTCTTTTTCAATTTCTATTTGCAGTTATGCTTGCAAAATTTTCAGTGATCTTTACTAAATCCACATAACCATTCCAACCAACATTCAATCCTGTGCCAATGTTTGAATGTGGAATAAATAAGACAGACATGCTACTTGTCCATCAGGGAGGTAGCAATATAGCAGAAAAAAATTGTCCCATATAGTTATTTAAGTTTACAATTTTCCCTCATGCTTCTGTCTCTTTCCAAATCTAGGCTACTATGATCTAGATCTCATCACAATTTCTCCAGAAATCAATTCCTCCTTTTTTAGTCTCAGTCCCTCCCTTTATTTTGTCTCCTTCAAGTTATTCGTCTGCACAGACAATTTCTCATTAGTGCCCACATTTCTCCTAAAAGTACTCTTACTTCACTCTTCCATTTATCACTCACTAAAGTGGTTATTTCAGGTCATTTATAAAATATTGGTTTAAGAGTTTGGTTCACAATTTGATTACTGTTTAGTTTCTCTATTGGTCATGCATTCTTTCTTTGAACGCCTTAGTTTTGAAAACCAGTGTTTTAATTTCTCTTTAGACACTGACAAAATCCCTTCCCTGATTTTGCACAGCAACCTAATCTTTTTGGAAAAACTTCTTTCTCTTGTTTTCAAGACATTGCTCTTTGCTTTCTTTTTACTTTTCTTATCATCAATGTTTATTCTCCCAGCTTTTCTTCCTTCACAGCCTTTCAGTCATATGTACATAACCAATAAAAATATCCAATGAATATTTATAAATGTATTGCTGATATAAAACCAGCAGTTAAAATTTAAATTTGGTATATATTTTATACGAGTTGGCTTTTCATTTTTTCTTTTAATTTGGAAGATCTGGGAATTCTGAAATCTCACAGATGAGTAACAGGCAGCCAGTCAGATCTGAGCAGTGCCAATACCAAATAGATGGTATACCCACCTGATCCACTTCACTCATTCTACTGCCCAGTGAATATTTGAATTCAACATCCTATTCTTACATTCTCTTTGTAAGTTGATGTTATATATTCATTTATATTTAAAGGATTCATAAAAACTTAACAAATACCAAAAGGTTTCTTACAAAATAGCAATGCTTACTTAAAACTTTTCTCTAATGTGTTGATGTAAAAGTTTCATTCTTTTTCCTCATATAAACATTTAGGACCTATAGTCATTCAATTTGATCAGTTGCTAATTTTTAAAAGCAACATTCTAAAGGTTCATTTATTTTTTTCTAGGAGTTTATATTACAGTCCAATTTAAATTTTGCATGGATTATTTTACCTCAAAATACATCCATTAAGCTGGAAATTGTGGTGCAAACAATCCTGACTACCCAGGAGGTAAAGGTAGGAGATTGTGCTGTGAGGCTGGCCTAGGCAATTTCACAAGACCTTAAATGAAAAATAAAAAACCCAAAAAGGTTTAGGGGCATTACTCCAATACAAGAAAAAAATCCATGTTATTTATGCCACAGACTTCCAAATGGAACTCAAAGGAAGTGGGACCTGTATGTGAAAATTACTTCTCTGTTTCTGTATTGGTTAGACTTCTATTTCCTTTTTCTATAAACTTGGATTTGAATTGTTGTGAACCCTGTGCTTTCCCTTTGAGATTTCTGATGTGGTTGGCTTCTACATGATACATTTGTAAAAGTTAAAAGTGCTAAGGATGAGTAGATATGCACATATTAAGGTTGCTTCAGAAAAATAACTCCAGTTGTCTGACTCCTAATCTTAAATGACTAAGTTGCTATAACACGGCACCAACATGAGAACAGAGTCACTTTCCATACTGGCTTAGGGAGCAGAGGTTTCTACACATCCTCATCCCTGGGCTCTATAAACATTAAAGCACATTTACACAAAAAGCTGTTACCTCACAAACCCAATTTGACCAGCTCTGAAACTGTGACCCCAGAAACCCAGCCTATGCATTATACTACACTGCAGGTGGTCCTTCACATCACAGCCCGCCACCCTCAAGTACTGAAGTATTTGTCCTACTGCCTAGGAGCCACTCCCTGTTCCCCACTGCTTGCCCTTGGCACCATTGATGTTACTAATTATGGCTCTGCTTCTGTTGGCACTCACCACTGAAGACCATAAGGAACTGTTGGCACTGCTAGATAAAGTGGCACTCACTTGAGAAGAGTCTGAAGAGTCTGAGGACATTGCAATCATGTTCCATACCCTCAGTGTCACTGCTGTTGCCTCCAGGGATCCCAACTGCTAGTTGCACTTGTCACTTTAGGACCAGAGGACAACACTCCCATAGTCTGACTTCCTACACTACTAATGCTACTTAACTAGCCTGTAGTCAATAATTAGTGCTTATTTCCTGTCCCTTGGTTCTGAAGTCAAAAACACCTGGCATCTCAAATTTGTTATATCAATCAATATTACCTACACAAGCACCTGTATTCCAAATCATTGAGATATTCAAGGATACTGCCAATGTTTGTGCAAATGAAAAATTAATACAGAAGTTCTATCTCTGTGCCATTTCAGAATAAAGAGTTAAACCCTCTATCTAACAGGTGTCCTTTGACTTTTCTATAGAAAAAAAGTCTTACACTACAAAAGATAGTCTTTAAAATTGGAAGAAGTGGCTGTTGCATCAATTTCTCATGCATAAGTATAAGGAAGGACCATGAAAAAGAAAGAAGGATATTATTGTTCCCTGTGAACAAACTTATTCACCAGAAACAGATTCTAAAGTAAAGGAAATCTACAAAATGATACCTGAAAAGAAATTCAAAATCAAGATCTTATGGAAACTAATCAAGATGTCAGAAAACACAGAAAGACAACTCAACAAAATGAAGAAATAATTCATAATCTCAATGAAAAAATCAGTATATCCACATGAAAAAGACCAAATAGAAATCTTTCCATTTTGTACCTTAATTAATGAAATAAAAACTACAATTCAGAACCTCAACAATAGACTAAACCAGCATAAGGATTTCTGAAACTGAAGAAAGATCTTTAGAAAGTACTATCAAAAAGAAAGAGAGAGAAAAAGAAAGAGTCTATGAGACATATAGCACACAACTAAGGAAAAATAACTGGATCATTATTTTTTTGCATATGGCAAAGAATATGTAGTAAAAGACTAGAAAATATATTGAATGAAATAATCCCTAAACCCGAAAGTGATAAACACATTCTTTTCATAGATGTCTAATGACATCAAGTAAACAAAACCAAGGAGTACCTTCTCATAGACATATTAAAGAAAGCTTGGAGCTGAGGATATGTTTCAGAGGTAGAAAACACTTGGCTCATATGCACGAGACCCTTGGTCCAATACTGGTCACTATCAATATATATATATATTATATCATATATATATACACACATATATATACACACATATATGTGTGTGTATATATCTGTATACATGGTTATATATGTGTGTATACATATACACACACATAATAAACATGGTTGTACATATATATATATATATATTCAAAAGTCCAAAACAAAAAGTTAATCCTAAAATCAGCAAGGTGAAATTTCTAGTCATATACAGGGGAAACACCATTAATCTAATTTAGAGCCAAAACAGAAAGAGAAAATCAAAGTCCTGAGAATAAAATCCCAATCAAGAATGTTAAACCTAGAAAAACTACCCTTCTAAAATGAAGAGAAAATAGTTTGTTTCCCAGGCAAACAAAAAACCTAAACAAACAAACAAAAAAGGACTTCATCACCCATCAATTGGCTTTAGAATAAAGTCTTATAGGAATCCAACATCTGGAAGAAAAATAAAAGAAAGGAGAAGATCACTACCATCATGGAAATATATGTAAAAGTAAAACTTAGTGGTAAGTCAGATACATATATAAAAAAGAAAGAAGGATCAAGCTTATCACCATCAAACATTAACAATACACACACACACACACACACACACACACACACACACAAGAGGCAGGAAGGAGCAAAGAACATATAATAACTAAAAACAATTTAAAATTTGAAGGAGTAAAGTTTTTAAATATTGAAAATAACCTTGATTAAAATCCTTACTCAAAGCATAAAATGTGGCTAAATATGTTTTAAAAAATAGGTTCATCTATGTTCTGCTTATAAAAAACTCATACACTAGTAAAGATTGAAAAGGAAGAATTAGAAGAAGATATTGCGTTCAAATGATAGCCCAAAGAAAGTAGTAACATGCTTATATCAGGTTAACTAGAATTTAAAAAGAGAGAAAGACACAGAGAGAGAGAGAAAGAGAGAGAGAGAGACCGGTATTTAATGATAAAAGTATAAATTAACCAAGAACAACATTTAGAAAGGTCTATACACAGAATGCTGAAGCCCACTATTATATAAGGCAAACATCATTAGACTTTAAGACACATTATATCTGATTCAATAATAGGTATTCAACATCCTGCTGACATCAATGGGCATGTCATCAAGACAAAAATTAATTAACAAAAAAAAATTATAAAAATATCAGGGTTATACTGTGTTATAGACCAAATACACCTTACAGAACTTTTCATCCAACATCTGCAGGATCTATAATGTTCTCATCACCCCACAGAACTTTCTCCAGAATAGACCATATGTTACAGACACAAAACAAATCTCAACAAACTAAAAAAAAAATCTGAAATCAAAACATGTATCTTCTCTGATTTATTATCACCATGTAATAAAGCTAGAAATCAACTTTATAAATAGTAGAAACACATGGAAACTCAATAACATGCTCTTGGATGACCAATGGATCAATAAAGAAATCAAAAGGGAAATTAAAGAACTGCTTGAACAAAGAAAATGAAAGCACGACATAGAAACTATGGGATACAATAGTACTGAGCAGAAAGTTATAGCAGTAATTACCTATATTAAACAAAGAGAAAGATTTCAAATAAAGAGCTTAATGACACAACTCAAGGAAACAAAAAAGTAAAAGCAAACTAATCATAAAATTAACATAAGAAAGCAACAACAAAGATAATAGCAAAAATAAATAAAATAGAGTCTAAAATACAAAAAAGATCAATGAAATGAAGAAATTTTCTTGAAAATATAAAATTGGCAATCCTTTCAGCCTGGCAAATAGAAAACAATCTTTAGAGAAGATCCAAGTGAATAAATTAAGACATAAAAAAATTAGACATTATTACTGGTACCACAAAAACACAAAGAATCATTAACTACTATAAAGAATAAACTACAGACAAAATATTTAGAATACCTGAAAGAAATTGACATTTTGATACATATTTTATTTATATAACCTACAAATCTGAATCATGAATGCATAGGAAATCTGAACAGACCAATAATGGATTATGAATTGGAATCAGTAATAAACTGTGAGAAAAAGCCAAGGACTTGGTAGACTTTTGATTACTGGTGAATTCCACAAAACATTTTTTAAAGAACTAATACTAATCCTTCTCAAACTATTTCAAAAATTGAAAAAGAAGGAAATTCTGCCAAATCATTCCATGAGGCTAGCATTGCCATGATACCAAAATCCAAAGACACATATGCACACACACACACACACACACACACACACACACACACGCACACACACACAAAGAAAACCTCAATCAAATATATCCCTAAGGAACATATTATGCAAGGTTACACATGCCTGTAATCTCAGCATTCAGAAGACCTAAAACTGTCAAACGATCAGATGAAAAATACATACAAGGAACAGTATAGACTTTCGGTTTAGGCTAAGAATATTTTTGGATAGGAACCCAAAAATGTAGGCAACAAAATGAACAATAGTCCAGTGGGTTATAACAAACTAAGAAGCATATACACCACAAAAAAAATAATTAAAAGAGTCCAGAGACAACTTATAGAATGGGAAAATATTCATAAACCACTCATCTAACAAGGGTTTAATATCTAAAATATATAGAAAACTCCAACAACTGTACAGGAAAACCCCTAAAACAGAATGCAATTAAAAACTGAATAAAAGCTCTGAATTTGTCAAAAATAACTTATCAGAAGAAGACATACAAAAGGCCAAACGCATATGAAAAAATACTCAACATAATTAATCATCAAGGATATACAAATAAAAACACTTATAGAAATTACTAAAGCTTAGGAAGGGACACTTAGATAGTTAAATTGAGAATTAGTCCAAATATTACACAGCTCAGCTTATTATTATGTTGTGGACAATTTATTAGACATTTGAAAATAACTAGAGAAGAGTTTGAAGGTTATCAATAAGTAGAAGTGACATTTGAGGAGCTAGAAATGTTGACTACCACAATTTTATCATTACCCAATATATACATGGGTAGAATTATAATACTATACTTCATAAATAAAATATTATGTCAATTAAAATGAAAAACTTTTGGGTGAAGTGGCTTAGGTTTTTAATCCCCGTTACTCTGGAAGCAGAGGCAGTAGGGCTGCAAGTCTGAGGCCAAATCCAGCAAAGTTAGTGAAATCCTATCTCCAAGACAAGATACAAAACACATGGGCTTGAAGAGTGGCTCAAGTGATAGAGCATATGCATGTGTGAAGCTCTTGGTTCAAACCGCAGTACCGCAAAAAAAAAAAAAAAAAATGTCAACTGGGCAACAAACATTTAAAATATCTAAAGTCTCTCTCTTATTCCTTTCAATAAAAATGAATTATTAAGAAAATTTAGTTTGCTCCCTGAGACACCCACCAGTTAACCATCAGTGAGGAAGGTAACTAAAGGCAAAGACCCTGGCACCAGATCCTGGGTTCAAGGACCATCCTTATGCAACTTTGTCTTTGGTTCCTCTGCTTCCTAGATAGAACATGGGGATTGCAATGACATTTCCATCATTAGGATGATCTAGATTCTGTGTACATACATAGTAGGTTCTTTGTATTTCTTAAAAGTGTTTAAAAGTTTTCAGATGTTCTATTCATACAATCAATATTGAGAAGATATTTAAGACATTTAAGAACCAGAATAAGTTAAATATACAGTTTAATTTCCTTGTTTTTAAAGTCTACAATAGTCACAAAAATAGGTTTAATTATAAAGTCTCCATGTCCTCAAAGGAGAAATGGTCTTCCTCAAAAGAAAGTTAGTTAGGTCAAAAGATCTATTTTAGTTAATCATTTTTATACAATATCTCAAATTAAAAGACATATTTAAACAAGGTTCAGAAAGACAAAAGGCATGTTTCCTTTTATATGTGGAAATCATACATTTTCTTTTATATGTGTAAGATTGATCCAAAAGGTAAATATATAGACAAAAACAAACATGATCATACACACATTTATATGTAGAACATGTTTGTAATAGTGGAACTGTATGGCAGTTTGTGAGGGGAGGCAAAGAAAAAGAATGGTAGGGAGTCAACAGTATCGAAATGCATTACATCTGTGCAGGTAGAGGACATAAAGATATTACTAAAATCTGTTGGATAATGGGGGTGGAAGAGAAGGGGTATGGGAGAGTAACAGAGGGGGCTCAACTGACCAAAGTAAAGTATACTTGCAGTGGGGATACTTTGAGAAACCACTTTGAACATTCACTTTAGAATTAAAAATTAATGACAGGACTGTAAAATACATACAGTGTGTGTTTGGGGGGTGTTACTTGGGGAAGAGGGGAAGATGAATGGAGGAGATGAAGGTAAGGAAAAATGGTTGATAAAGCAATAAATTTATCAATTCTGGTGACTTGTGGGTTTTATAGCTTGGTAATTTTAAACAGAAATAGAGCAGGTCATGTTTCAGGTCTACATATCGTACTTACAGATCAATATTTAGGGTCTTTGTGTATTTCACAAATTATATTGTGATGCTAATATCCTCATACTTTTTATGATTATTTTGAATAACTAATTTTTCAGGTTGTACTTTGAGAAGAAAATGGGTTCTTTCTCTTCAAGAGTCCTCCCATCTGTTATCTGTCTTGGAAAAAGAGAAGCTGTTTTAAACCAAATCCATTGAGATCCAGTGATAAGATCCTCTTACGTGTCATTGGAGCTTGTTCTACAGAATGTAATATTAAAGGTTAGGTTTCATTCTGCTTGAGTGGAATTTCTTAACCAGGAAAACATGAGCAAAGACAGCCTGTGGAGATTTGACATGACAGCCGTTCTCGTCTTATTGAAGTACGGCACGGACTGCAGATGTCCATTTATAGCTTATTTGAAAATCTTTAACATTCTTTGAAGCTTTTAAAAGTATATTTCCCAGGGGAAATTTTTTTGAGCTGCAAGATACTTCTCACTATTTTTATAGCTGCAGGAATAACTGCATAGTATCCTATTTCCTCTTTCAGTGGGAAGTCATCAAATGCATTACATCTAAGAGAAATTAAAAAGTCATATTCTTTGAAGATGACTATGTATTTAATCACTGCTATAATTATTACAGAAAAATCATATGTTTATACAATGAATAACCTTTTCTTTATTTTCATGATTATTATGACATTTAACTTTCAGAGTGATTTTCCTTTCCAAAGATTTCCTTTTCTGTACATATTGTGTGCAAAACCTCTGGGGTGAGCAAAGCGCCATAGTACTCTGCTTAGGTAGATTATTATTCTTCATTTTTAATCTTCTCATTTTATTTAATGAAAGAGTTTAAATGTAACTCAAACTTTCCCATAATTTAATAGGAGGAAGAGTTTTCATTTTTTCACTTTTTTTTTGAACCATAGTCATTTCTGCATTTTAACTTGAGAAAGAGAAAGTGGACCTAAAAGCAATTATAAAGAAATGCAATATTCTATTTCTTCCATAAGAAATAAAATGCTTCTGTTATTTCTTTCCATTCATATTTCCAATAAAAATATTTTTAGTTCATTTAGGAAACAAAGAATTCCAACCTAGAACAAATGATGTTGTTTGTGGCTGCACACAAAATAAGGCCAGTCATTTTGCCAAATGTTTTTCATGCAAAATGCAACATGTTGACAACCATCCCGTAATGTAGGAACTGCTATTATTTACATTACAAAGGGAATTTCTGACAATGTAAAATGTTTGCAGATATAATGTTTTTTGTTGTTGCTTTTAGCTGCAAAAAGACAAGGAAATCACTGGTCATCTCTTGCCATTACGTTTCTAAATAGTAACTGTCAGAAAAGATTGCTTACAGTAAGGAACAACTATTAGTGAATAATTAAATGAATTTTAGTTAGGCTCATATTTGTTGCCCATTGCAATCTGGGTACTGGATTACAGTTGAAAACAGACCAGAGTACAGATTCTTGGAAGGTAATGTCCATAAAAATCACCTAGTAAACTTGTTAGAACACAGACTCCTGAATCCCATATAGAAATTTATTTCCTGGAGGTCTGGAGTGGGGTCCAGGTGATGCTGATGTTTCTTGGCTCTGTGCTACAGTCTAAGCACTATTACCTATATAGATAGATGGATAGATAGATAGATAGATAGATAGATAGATAGATAGATGGACAGACTGACCTTTTTTCCCTTACAATGACCACAATACTGTAAAGCAAGGGTCAATTTACTATCACTAACAATATACAAATAAAAAAAGTCTTGACTAAATAGAGTACCATCTCCTAGTTCAAACAGCTGGAGATAGCAGAGTCAGGGTTTAAATCTACTTTTGTCCTTTTAGCCCAAATCATAAACATTGATTATTCCCAGCAGCATTATATTTCTTCAAACTATTTTGTAGCGGAAATCAAAAACAATCAGCAAAAAAACCCGATTTTTCAGTTTGGAAACAACCAACAAATGTAAACATACTCAAGCAACCAGAGATGAAAAAAAAAAAATCATAGCTAGTGACTTGTTGAATCATCAAAGCATTATAGTTGCTATGAATACCTAAAATTTAGGGAAATATTTATACTGTTTTTATAATAATAACTCATTTTCAACTTGGGATATAAAGTTTATTTTTAACTCTGCATTTCAATTGGATGTTGTATTTTAGGAATTTAAACAATATCCTTTGTTCTCAGCTGGAGAATAATTTAAAATATTTTCTTTAGAATATTAGGGTCTCGGAGAGGAATGAACAGCTTCCTTTAATCTTTTTACCCAAGTATTTATTACTTTATGTGTTGAAAGTTCCATAAATGTTGACAGAACAGGCAAATCAAATTTTAGTATATGAGCTTCACATTGACTTCAGTCCTTGGTAGGACAGTTAATTTAAACTAAACTAATTCAAAATAATTTTGCAATAATATTTACTCCAAACATACATAGTTAATATTCTACACTGTTAATAGAAGAAAGCTCTTTTTTGTTCCTTTAAGAATATGCGACTAACTCATAAGTAGCATATGTATGAAACACAGCATTTGCTAAAGTTTTTTCAAGAATAACAGAGTAAACAGGCTCATAAAACCCATATAAATTTGTCATTTCTCAAGTTTATTGTTGCTTTGGGGCTGAAGCAATTAAAATTTGAGTTTTAAGAAAAAACTGTCACGATCTTTTCAATATGGTGCATATTTACCTAACAGAAACAATTTTTGCAGACTTTTTTAGTGTTCGTGAATTCTAGAAGTTTTCTTTTACAGTAATCATTCTTTATCCAGGCTTTTGCTTTACATATTCAGCTATCTGCAGTGAGTTGTGGTGCAAATATATTTGAAGTAAAATTCCAGAAGTAGCAACTCAATAATTCATAAATTTTAAGTACCTTTTGTTACAGTATATTGCTATTCTATTTTATTATTAGTTATGAGCGTTAATTTCTTACTGTGTCTAACTTATAATCAAACTATACTGCAGACATGTATGTACAGGACAAACATAATTTATACAGTTGTAGTGTTTCATAATATCTATAGTGTCAGGTGTTCACAAAGTCTTGGACATGTATCTGTGGACAGGTAAGACCCCTGTACAAAATATCTTTACACAGAAAAATTGAAAGTGTCCTCTATAAAAAGCAATTTACTCAGCATCTTAAGCTTTGGGGTTTCTAAATTTTTCTGGATAGGAAACTAAACCCTCCAGCTTTGTAACAGAAGGATGCAAATAACATTTGAGCAAAAGGTTTTAATTTCTTTAATTATTTTCCTCTGAAATTGGAGGAAAATCATATTAGTAGGTTTTGATCAAGACATTCTTTCATTGGGTCTGAAGATGTAGCTCAGTAGTAGAGTGCTTGCTTAGCATTTGTATGGGATCTATCCCCAGTATTGAAAAAAAATTCTTTCCTTAATTACAATCACTTTATTTTCACTGATGAATTAGTAAGAAGAAATAAAAATAATCTCTAAAATTACTCCAACAAACTGAGCTGTTTTTTTAAATTTTGACACACTCTTTTCTTAGTTTTAAACATTTAGTGTTCTTTGCCTTGTTAATATTTTCTTCTCAAGAAGAAATGCAGAATAACCTTCCTTCTTAGATTTGAATCAGTTTTGCTTGCCATTGAACAACCTTGATCTTCTAAATTGTTGATCCACTGTGCGAAGTAAGAAGTGATTACACAAGAAAATATGCCATTTAGAGATGTCATCTTTATGATTCAAGTAGAACCTTTCCAGAATATTAATTTCTGTTTTTAACTGGTCTATTAGAGATTATTTGCATGAACTAATCATATGTTTATTATTTGAAGAAAGTGTATATAACTATGTAAAGTGTCAATAACATCACATTTTTCATAAATAAGAACCTTTAATCATGTTAAAAATTTGTACTGTGCTGAGTAGATTTTAATCAGTCATCATTTAATGATTTGAGAAAACATAGAACCATGAAAATAATGTTAGGAACTAATTTTTTTAAAATGTAAGTTCTATTGTACCATGTCATTATCAATTTATTTTCAGAAGTTACTACATTTGTTTTTCATATCTCAGAATAGTTAAGTTTATATCTCCATAAGAGTTTGAAAAAACTTATATATTCATGACTCTTTCAAATATGTAATGATTTGCTGACCTGTCCTTCAATGAGACAAAGGTACTTGATCCTATTCAAGTTCATACTTTAACAGCCATTAGATGTATGCTGATCCTAAGACAAAAAAGGTTCTTTTGGTGCTGTTTATGTGCATGTCTTTAAAATATTTTATTTATCCTTCGGTTCTGCTTCCTAACATTATTTTATTCTTTAGTTTCTTAAAATTCCCAGTGCCTCTTTAGTGAGAAAATCAAAGGATAAAGTAATGTTTGTTTATACCTGTAATCCCAGCATTGTCTCCTTCCTTAACCTAATTTCTTCTCAGCCTGTGTTTATTATAACTGGCTTATTATTTATACCTATAATGACAGATACATTTTGTCAAAGGATTTCTACCAACTGGCTTGCACCTGTCACAAGCTTCCAAGACTATTCCTTTATTTGTTGTTGCTACAGTCTTGCTCCCTGAACATAATGTCTTCTAAAAGACACTTGTTGGTACTTATACTCAGGTTTAATTGCTCATCTATAGGCTACATTATTACACTAAGATTAGCATAACAAAAAGTGAGCAATTTTAATGTTTCAAGTTGTTAATAGCTTATTTAATTTTCAGCTACTTAAGCTAATATCAGCATCTTTATTTACAATGTTTTGTATATATACCTTTTTTGCAGCCTGCACAAACTTATTTGATAATCACATATAGGTATTATGACCTGTACCCTTAGAAGCTTTCAAGATTAAGCAAGAGGTTAACTTTTCTTGGACAATAAGTGAATAAATTGTTACTAATTTGTGTATGCCTCACTTACGTGTGGTTAAAATATGTTAATATATGAGGGTCGTTCACAACAGAAAAGTTAAGGAACCATAATATATATTTTTAATTACTTTAAACAACCCAGCTTCCATTTTTCTTCTTAATGAACAACAGTCTAGCTTCATTCTCTTTTGGGTACAGTTACTTAGCTATCTGGATTTTCCTCTATATCATTCTGTTCCATGCTCAGTAAGCAAGACTAAGTGACTTAGTGCAGCTAAAGAGATTCTGTCACCCAAAGCCTGGATCTTCAACTGGGTACTACAAAGACAGAAGAAATGGATGGAGTTAATTCATCTCAACTTGGCTACCCAGATATTCTCTCAATTTCTTAGTGCTGTCTTAAGAATTTAGTGCTTATTTTTCATATTCTCCATGTTACCATAAGCAAACAGCACCCAAATCTTAGACCTTGTACCCACAAACCCAGAAACATCTAGAACATCACAACTATAGATGTCATTTTGGTGCTGTAACTTGGATCTGTGACCAGAAATATGGTCCGAAAATTCCTTGGTTCTTGCATTTGGCAGAAGAATTCAAACAAAACACAAAAATTCAGTGAAAGTAACGGTAAGGTTTATTAGGAAAGGAATATGCTTTCAACAGACTGAAAGGGGGTTGTTTCTATCATGAGAACAGGGTCAGGAAGAAGAGAAAGAGAGAGAAACATTTCCTGTTACCAATGCAGGAAGTGGGAGCAAACACACAAAATGGTGGTCTCCAACTCCTTTCTTATACTAGAAAGCTGAGGGAATACAAGTGGTCAAAGATAATGTGTCCAGGTGGCTGAGAAGGCTGTTAAAACAAAGAGAGGTCATTTTTAGTCCCTGGAATGATTTCCAGGGTTTGGGTCATTGTCTTGTTAAGAGAGACATTGAGTAATTTACTAGTTCCTACTCTAATTGATAGAGAATTTCTGTTTGAAATTCCTAACATTTGCTCTATCTAGCTGTTAGGTCTGGGACTTTGTTTTGTTGAATTCACTTGTGAAAATGTCCTTGCACCAGACAGATCTGAGGTGTAGGATGTGGATCACTCTTTATATGCAGAACCTGTTCTGCCCTTTTCTCCAATTTTGTTGAAGAGAAGACATAAGCATAATAAGAAAGACAAAGCGTTATAGCTAGTTGAGATAAGGATAGCTGTACAGAGAGATTCCTAGCATTGCTTCCATGCACAAGTGTGTTACAACCTGAATTGATTCATCTCTACCTGACCCCTTCACTACAGGTCATCTTCCCATATTGACCTCTGTCATTTTAAAGTTACTGTATTAGCTTCTCTGCAGTGGGGACAGGAAGTGAAGGAGGTGGAGAGAGTGAGAAGGAGGGGATGGGAGGCAAGGGAGAGAAATAGCCAGCCCAAACAATGTATGCACATATGAATAAGAGAATTAAAAAAATAAAAATAAAAAAGAGTGAATTAAGCTTTAGGGTAGTGGCTAACTTCAAAGCATATTGGTGATAGCCCCTGGGCTCTGGCTATATGATTTAAATAGAGATTAGTGGATTTGGGAAGGTGAATTAAAATGATTTTTTTCCCTGTCTTCCTGTTATGGTCACTGTTTATGTCTACCTGCTACCTACCAGATCTGCTAAAAGGTTACGTCCTGTTCTTATACCCTCTGTTGGCTAGAGGACTGACTTCTGACTTCCACTTTTCACTGATGTACCTTGAAGAACATGTAGAAACACAATAGAGTAACAAATTGACTATTTACTTTATTCATATAATAAACAGTACTTAAATATCTCATACATGTAAGAGATTAATGATTAACAAAAATGACAAGGCCCTTCTTTATAAGGAGTTTATATTCTGGTAGGAGAGACAGACAGCAAGTTTGTAAACAAAAATAATTTGGATAATTCAGGCAGCAATATATGTGATATAAATGTAAACTAAGATTTTGTTATAAGAATTAGATTGTATCATCAGGGAAGAACACCCCACAAGAATGTGACAGTTTAGCTGAAACAAGTAAAAGAAGAAATTGCTGGTCAGTCATAGGAACATTACAGACAGAAAGATGTCAAGGGTGAAGCCTCCAAGACAGGAGTAAACTTGATATTCTTGAGGAACATAAAGACAGCCTATCACTGGGGTATTATAGACAAGTTGAGGTGTGTTATGAGATGATGTAACAATCAAAGGCATTGGTCAAGATATGCAGAAAATAACTAGATTTTAAGATTTCAGTTAAATACAATGGAAAGATGTCATCAGATGTGCAGTGGTACGGGTTCTTTTTTCTCCACGGGATAAAGAATTAAGAAGCAGGAAATGGCAAGAGAAACAAAGTTACCAAGTCTATTTTTTCAGGAAGCAGGGAGTTTACTATGCTAGTAGACTCAGGAGGGATAATTTCTCAAAGCCCGAGCCCCGATTTGTGTCAGGGGCTGGGTTAAATACTTACAGAGTTTGTCCCCCACCCCCATATAGAATGTGGCCACAGTTACAGGAAACACTGCAGAGCTAGCTAGAGGCTTGCAACTTTGCAGAACTAGCAGAAAGCTGCTTGTAGACCCAGAGTGGGGAAACCAAGGTGAATACCAGACACAGTAAATCCTAGGAAAATAGCCAAGCTGGCCCCAACAAGAGAGTTTAGCAAAATTTTGAGGGACCAGAAAGTGAAAGGTCTTTACTGGGGAGACAGATATTGAAACTGAAAGTGGAGATCTCCTCCATAGAAGAGGGGACCCAGAAATCTGTAGTCCTCTGATGTCCTGGGAATTTCCCTTTTAAAGATCCTCTCTTGCCCTACCCTAGGTGGCACAGAAGTGCAGGGGTCTCCCATTCTCACGGCATGTTGGGGAGAAGAAGCCCCTGCCTCATAGGCACCATGCCAGCCTCGTGGAGTCTGCAGTCTTTCCCTATCTGCCTGTATTCCACTATCTCTCAAGAGGATTTAGGTTCAGAAGAGACACAATCTTACTTACTATTTAAAATACATTGTTTTTATCTGTATGTGAAAAATAGATTTAAAAGGGACAGGAGTGTAAGAAAAGAGACCTATTTAAAAAACAGTTACAACAGTGCAGATGGAGATGATCATTGCTTAAGATTGAGGTATGGCTGTAGGGTAGAGACAGTGGGAAAGGCATACATATTGCTTGCAGTTCTTAAAATTTCTCCTGCATTAGCTATTCAGAGAAGGGAAAATGATGACATGGGTAGCTGGGTGCATAGTGGATTTTAAATACAAACTTCTTCTACAAGAAGTCTAGGAGGAACCTGAATTTTGTTGATTCATTTTCTATCCCTATGTACATATTCACCACTCAACTGTGCAGCTTTAAACAACATAAATTTTATGGCTCCATAGATTCTGTGCATCAGGGGTCTTGGGAAAGGCTGAGGTCAAGAATTTGGCTGGACCTCACTTGGAGGCGTGACTAAGAAAAAATCCACTTCCATGCTTACTGAGGTTTTTGACAGACTCTATCTCTGTGGTGAGAATGATACTTTCAGTTTTTTGCCCTCTGCTAGAGACTATGTGAGCTGCTAGAATTTTCTGTATTTTCAAGAGGCTCTTTGTAGCTCCCAGAACAATCTGCAGTCCCTGGTCATGGATGATTTCCAGACATGTTCCTAAATTCAGCAAGCCTGGGTGGAAATAAGTTAGAGCAACTCATCCAGTCATGTCTGCAGTAATTTTTGACTATAAGTAAGTCATGGTCCTGCTCACACTAAAAAACTTAACACAGAAGGTGAGATCACAGAAGCCACTTTAGACTTTGTCTACCTCATTGCATGTTAAATGCTTAAAACTGAACTATCTAATTAGATACATGAGATTTAAAAACAGTAGAAAGGTCAAGAATAAATGCATAAACATAATCCAAGTTAACCTCAGTATCATTTCTAGAAGTAATTAAGGCAAAAATATAATTATTTCAATAAATTCTAACTACCAGTTAGCATCCACACTTGGTCACAAATGAACTTTTCTTAACTTCTAATGCAGAAAGCTATGACCTTTAGGAAATTGCCTTTCAAGACCACAGAAACACACTAGAGTACAAAAAATTGATATGCAACATCACTAACATTTTTGTTGTGATATTATGCTTTCAGTACCATGGAATAAGTAACAGAATATAAAAAGTAATAATTCTTGAGTGTGTTGCCCAAGTATAGCAAGGGACCTAGATTTCAAGCAGTAGATATTGTTAGTTTGTTTCCCCACATTTTGTATTTTTAAATGGAGATGAACAGTAGGGAGCCAAACTATGTTTCTATGATAGTACTTGAAGACCACCCAAAGAGACATGACCTACACTTCAGAGGAATTGGTGAGAACATTGCTCCATTTGAGACATAAATATCTTTAGAAGAGAAATTCAGTAGAACTACAAGTGGACCACAGAGGGGAGTAAGACAGAAAGCTGTCCACTTTCTGATGCTACCTTGACCAATATCATCCTCTTGTATCAAGAAGCATTGATGTACATAAATTGAAAAATAATTGACAGATATTTAAAAAAATAAAACAATTGGAGTTTTTAAAAATAAATGTAATGAATTGCTAAACATTAAAAATAACTTCATTAGTTTTATTTGTTGATGATATACAGAAACATTTCAGAGACAAAGCAATTTACCCTGGATTCTGGGAATTCAACTAAGAGATTGATTACAGAACTAGGCATGAATTTATATAGAATGGGACAAGATTGTAGTGGCAAAAACAAGGAGAAAAGAATGAACACAGCTGATATTTTACAGAATAACTGGTAAGACTTATGACAAAGTAAAAGTGATAAATGAGCAATTAAATAAAACATGAATCTAAGTATTTGACTCTGTTGGTTAAATTAACGGGACTGTCATTGATAGGAAAATTTATATATGTCTATTATATATTACTTACATTTCATATTATGCAATCTATTATCTGTCATGTAAAGGATGTTTATGGGGAGTGATTTGGCATGTGAAAAGGCTACCTTCAGTTCTTCTAGAGAAAGCAGAAAATATATTTGAGTAAAAATTGGTTGAAGATGGTGCAGTATTGGGAAACTAAGCCTATACATGATTTACATCCACTTTTTGTGTTGCTAAAATAAAAGTTACCAGGGAACTGAAATTCTATACCAGAGTTCTTAAGTACAGTCTTTCAGAAGAAACTGCAAAAAAAGAAAATCAAACTATCTCTGAGCTAGTTACTCTGACATATTTGTGCAAACATTTAAAAGGAAATTTTTCTGAGGGAAATGAGTGGTAGTTGATAATTTTCTATTTCCTGTGTGAACAAAATCAAAGTAGCTATAAATCACTAAATTCAATATTAAACTCTGCACATTTTTCAGAATTTTTACATTTATTCCAGTTCATGGTTTGCATAATAATTCTTCTAAGTGTTTGGAGACGATGAAGTATGAATGGCATGGAGTAGAATGAGGGTTGGTAGTTACTTAACCTTGAAGGGATAGAAAACTTCAAATATTTTCATTATTGATTTTAATTTTATGTGTACTAGGAAATTTCATTAGGAGCCTTTGACACATTATAATGTCATTAATTTACTTTAACATATTTTAGGCAATTTCATGTTTTAATTTGTTATATTCTAGATGAATTTAATTCCCTAATCAGGACTGTATACACAAGGTAAGTGTTAGCTTTGTTTCAAAACAGAACAAATCTGGAGAAAATTTCTGAGTTAGTGCTTCTCCTTTCCACATTACCTCATGAATTACCTGAGAGGGAGTTTGATCCAAGATTACAGAGATAAAAGGGTGAAGGTGAAAAACGAACCTGGCAATCTTGTCCCAGTCTGAAGATTCTGAAATACATATTTAATAGTATTGTGAGTGCATATATGTACTTTAGCTGTGGTTTGGATAAAATGAAAATGTCTTCCATTTAGATTTGAATCCAAATCTTGGCACCAATTCTGAGGAGTTTCATTTGACATTGGAAAAATTGCTTACTGCCTCCACCACTTCCTAAGTTGCAATACAGCTGTAGGGTTTGAAAGTGATAAAAACATGTAAAATGTTCCGTATACAATTACACTAAGAATAATAAAAAATTATGAATTTCTATGTATTTAGCATATGGAAATGTTTAGGAGTCTAATAACTGATAGCCTTTTTATTACCTAAGGCACCTTATGTAGGTCCACTTTACTTTTGCAATATCCCATTTCCAATTCTTCCCTTATCAAAAGCTCTTCTGGATTATGCAATCCATTTTCTATCAGTTCACAGCATTTTGGTGAAAATTTTTACCAATAAGCCCTCATTTCATTGTTGAGAATGAATAGTTAATGAATATAATGCATCTAACATACAAAGCCAACGTATTCACATATTACAGAGTTTGTAAAATCTGACCTTTCTGCTCCCCAACACTTTATGGAAGCATGTTTTTAAAAGTAAATTAAAAAATTAAAAATAAATAAAAATAAATAATCTATGAGGATAACCTGTCCATTTTTAAATATACTTATTATTTTAAATATATTGAAATATATTAATTCATGAGCCATTGAGCAAATAGGTAGGGGACTTTCTAAAATGTCAGGTATTCTAAGCAGAAAAACTAAATTTGCTTTACTTGGAATATATATAATGGAACATAACTGAATTTGTTCCTTTGGAAAAGATTTCTCTGAAGATTTTTTCATTTAAAATAAAGTTGAAGTATGAGCAAAAGTTAACATGATAAAAAGGAGTAAGGCTTTTTCAGTGCCATGTTTAAGTGGCATTATTTGGCTGAGGAAAAAAAAGCATAATTGTAGGAAAGATATCTGTCTCTACTGATAATTGAGAGAAAATTTAAACTATTAGAAATTCAGAAAATGTCCGATCTACTAAAATGTTGGATATATTATCTACTAACTACCATGAGTTTTTTGTATACGTGAAGTAAAAGTTTATCAGGTGAAAAGGAGAATGGAGCAAACTACATTGGGGTTGGAAGAATGCTAAATTACAGGGCAATGACAGCATGGAAATTTTGGCTTCCTCAAGTGATGCTGGGCTTCCACATTTGAACCTTTTGTTTTCCTTTGTCATGAACAGCATTTTAAGTAAAGGAAAGTCTTATAAAAGTAGGCCATTAAAAAAAAGTTCAGTAAGATGTAACTAACTAGGCTGTCACAGCAAGCAAGGACAATAAGCTTTCAGAGATATAAGTAAAATTTTCCACACAGTTTGTTCTTATTGTTCTTCTCCTATTTTCGAAAGACAGGAGAATAGCAGAAGCACAATACTTTGCTATCTAATTTAGCAAAGTAAAACTAAAGTAAATTTATATATTCTCCTGTCCCCTCCTCTGGCTTTGTAAAAACTTGAGCAAGGATCATTGCAATCTCTGACAAAACATATCACAACTTCTAATTATGGTCAGACATATTTCTTCTTTAAAAATGAACAGAGATCAGTCAGAGCCTACTGTGTCTAAGGAGATTTTATTTCCTCCTTGCTCTTGCCTTATGTGGGAGTTCTAGTAAATTTTTCACAACTGATATCAGACCAAGACTATATCTGCCTGTTGGCATGTGGACACCTGAAGTAGTAGCTTTTATATTCTACTCACCCTTTTCTAAAGGTAAAACTCCATCCTAACTAGATCCAATTCTAATATCAGGTTAGACTTTTATCTACATAGGACTAGTGGAAATGATTGAGTGTATACTTTAACTTACTTTATCATCTAATACTATGTATATGTCTAAATTAAGTAGTAAATTTAGGCAAAACCTTTAATTTTTTAGTTCCATAGATACTACTTTTAATTTATTCAAGGCTTAATGCAGCTGCTTCTCAATATTGATTCAGTCCATGGTGTATACAAATTTTTCCCTGAGTCCTTCCTGGGGTTATGTAAATAAGAAAGCACATCCCATTTTTTGGCATTCCAGAGGACATAACAAACTGAGATAATTTAAGTATGAATATCAATGCAAGGAAAAGAAAGGAAAATGAGATAAATAGTTATAACAAGTATAAGAAATAAATACTAAGTAACTAAAAGGAGAAGAATACAGGGTTGGAGTTCATTAGTGATATTGACTAATTTACAAATGATACCATGTATGCATGTGGTTAACACATGGAAATTACAGTGCTGAGTCATCTTATAATAATCATCTTGTGTAACCAAAGATTTATGAAGCTCAGTCTATCACTGCACTGATTAAATTGAAATTCAAATACACTGATTGAATTGAAATATGACTGTATCCCCAGTGATTGTTTTATTCACAAAGAGGTATATCAGTGATTCTAAATTCATGTGAGTTCTCCCTGAATCTCTTTTAATATATGTCATCAAGGACCTTTGCTAACAGTGTGTGTATTACCTGGAATAGAACATTAAAAGATCTCACATACTAAGCTGAAGATAAAGTATATTTACAGAAGATAAACAGGCACTTGGTCTCATTTGTGAGGATGAGTTTAATGGCTACAGAGACCACCTAGGCTATAAAAGCTATTTAGGAATTTGCCTCTTTTTTTCCCTTAGACAATTCACTTGTTCTGGGAGTTTTTACAGAGAACACCTCAGGTAATTGCTTCAAAAGACCAAAGTTGCGGTCAGAAATGTTCTTGGAGTCTTTCTCCTTCCCTGTACTTACAAATATGCTTAAGGGCACTTAATGAATAACCTTTTACTGATGTAACACCCTTTCATTACCACCTGGGCTTAGAAGCAAAAGACATAAAGGTGAGAATTATTTCCTTACAGATTCAGCCCAACCCTTCAATAGCAGTGGCACTTTGTAGATGGCATCTATCAGTGGGAGGAAAATTATACCTTAGGTCACTTTAGGCAGAGTAGACCATAAAATGAAACACTATAAAATCTTTGGGTTTATAATAGTACCATGTCATAAATCCTCCCTGTGGAGAGACGGAGCTGGTGCCTGCTTCATATTTATAATGTACACAGTGGAACAATGTGCTAAGAATATCCTAATTCAGGAATTATTCTTCCTGTATTATTAAAGAAATCACTTAAATGGTTGGGTGCATGAATTTTGCATCTCACTGTGGGAGTTACAGAGAAAATACACACATATACAAACACACATACATACACATGAAAAATGTAGCCTATTTAAAAATAAAAACAAGTAAACAGAAAATATTATTTCTTGGTTTAGATAATCCAAATCATTTCTTTGTGAGGAAACAAGAAAACTATTGTGCTAACTAGATTTTTTTTCTTTTCTTCTTTCCTTTGTAATTAAATTTTATTTTATTTTTTGTGTTCCTTAGCATGAATGCTTTTTTAATAAAATTATCTAATGAAGTAATAGTTCTGTAACTCTCAGGAATTCTTTAGTAGATAAAACTTTTAGAAGTTTTCATGCAGCATTTTTTTCAAAAAGCTTTGATCCTTAAAGCTTAAAGTTTGGATTTTTAAATAGACTTAAAACTGAGAGTTTTGGGTTTCCTATTGTAGATAATAGCTATAACTCCTAGGTCCCTTTCTCTGGCCAATTACCTTTTGAAGGTCATGTTTCTCTGACTGATGTGGCATGGCCATTTAGATCTGATGATCTAGGACAGAATGCTCAGATCATTCTTCTTTCTGTGCTTTCTTTGGACATTTTTCTTAGCTAGGGCTTTATGCATATAAACTAGTTGATTGTGTTTGTTCTGCAGGGCTGGGGATCTAATCCACTTTCTCTCTCATGCTAGGTACATGTTCTACTAAGCTACATCCCTAGTCCCTAAGGGAATTTAAATAAAAGGAAGTTTCGATTGAGTACCTGGTAGCTTCAAGCCCTAAGCAGTCTCTTTTTTAAATTCTTTTTCTTTTTTTGTAGGGTTGTATTGTACATTACAGTCTCTTGCCACTTGTGGATAATGAGTTATTAAAATATAGTTTGTCAAAACTGATATAGTCTATAAGTGTTCAAAAAATGTAAAATATCTCATTGTAATTCCTTTTGTTGATTATGTTGGGATACAGCAAATATAAAACTGGGCACCATTGGCTTGCACCTTTAATCCTAGCTACTTAGGAGGTTGAAATATGAAGATCATGGTTTAGGCAGTCCAGACAAATAGTTCCTGAAATCCCATCTCCAAAACAACCAGAGCAAAATGGACTGGAGGTGTGGTTTAAGTGATAAGAGTGCCTGCTTTGCAAGTTTGAAGCCTGGAGTTCAAACTTCAGTCTCACAAAAAAGAAATATAAAATAGTTTTGATATTGGATTAAATAAAATATATTATCACAAACAATTTCATTTGCCTGTTTTAAAAATGTACCTAATAGAAAATGTAACATAATATGTAACATACTCTTATGACTCAGAATATGTTTGTGGTGGGCTGATCTTGTCAGTAATAGAGACATAAAAAGAGAAAAGTGTTCTATTCCAGCCATTTCAAACTCTTTGATGATGATAGGAAGGTCCTACCTATCTACCTACCTATCTATTTATATTTTTAATTCTTTCAATTTATTAATCATACTAGAATTACCCCAAATCTATTTCGTTCTTCCACATTTCTTATCAGTTCCCTTCAAATTCCCTCTTACCCTATTTCTTACTTTATTTGTTTCACGTGAAATCCCTATTAATAAATTAGGTTAGTTTTCCTGATTCTCTGTTTCTATCGAAGGAATTTGTTGCCAAGGTCAATGTAGACATTTAGTACTCTCTCTTTGTCAAATTGGAGTAATATGGCAGTGTCCTTATTTCCTCGTTCTCCCTATGCCTATACTCTTACCTTCTATGTGATATAGCATTACCTTTTTCCCAGAAGTCATTTCTGCAGTGAATGTCTTCTGAGTTTTCCTACTCCATAAGTCCTGAGAGCAGAAAAGATTTCAGCAGTTCTCAATGTAGTTTATCTTGATTTTTCTATTGGGCACATAAAAAAAATTACCAGGTTATCAGATCTCATTTTGAGGACATTCTTTATGAGAAGAATAACAAGATTATAAATATAAAATTGGGTTCAATTTCTTCGAGAGTAACTGCATGAGTGAGGAAAGTAGATACTAAGCTTCATTTTCTTCACTATTAATTTGTCTCTGGAAAGAGAATTCACCTCTGCCATTCAAATTCCATTTTTTATATCTGGGAACATCATTGTCCCAAGAGAGTCATTAAGAAGGACACCCCCCTCACTGTACTTCACTTAACAGAGGCCCATGTTTTACTAACCTCAGGAAATTGCCTCCAGCTTCCCAAGCCCATTCTCCATGTCCTCAAATACTTTTTCTGAAAGGCTAGACAAATTCCTTCTACCCACCATCATATGCTTTGACTTCTGGATATCTGAATATACTTGGAATTGGAGTTATTCAATAGTACTTTTGATAGTAAAGTAACATTTATATTCATCACAATTACGAACATAATTTAAAACAAGTACACTAAAATAAATATTACCTTAGCAGGTACACAAAGATGAAATATAAGAAGATTCATTTCAAACAATATTGACGATGAAATCCATAGAGAATAACTTGTCTCTACTTGTTACTTAAAATGCTGTATAAAATATAATATGCATAACTATAATACTATATAAGAGTGATGTGTATTTGTCTGTGGATAGCTAAGTAATATGTACATAGATACTCAGCTCAGGGTGCCATAGCAAACAACCATACTGGATTTCTTGAACAGCATTAATGTATTTTCTCATAGTTCTGGAGGCTGAACTCCACAATCAATGTGCTAGCAAAGCAGGTTTATTCTGAGTCCTCCTTACTTGGCTTGTTGGTAGCTACAATCTCTGTGTGTTCACAAGACCTTTTCTTTTCAAGCCCTCAGAGAGGGAGAACAAGTTCTCTGGTCTCTCCTTTTATAAGGGCACTAATCCCCTCATGAAGACTCCAGCTTCATGACTTTCATCCAAATTTTGTCCCAATGGCCTCATACAAATTGGGTTACATCGTCAGTGTATGAATTTTGGGGAGGTAAAAGGTAGGTATAACTGAACTGGCATAAAAGTAACAGACTAATATAAACTACATTTTTTATAAAAGAGAAACAAGAAAGAGAAATATTTATATAAAAAGATTCTCAATCATCTCATTCATTAGGGAAATGAAAATTGAAAACCAAAATTTAACCTTATAAAATAGACAAAAATCAGTTTGGGAAATTACTAGGATTAGTGAGAATATTGAACAGGTGGGCTTTCATTTTAAGAGAAAAAATGCATTAATTTTGAAGATATAACATTGATTATTACATTATATGTTGATATAATGGTATACTATGCAAAAGTAAATATCAATGAATTTTAGATGGAATGTTGAGAAAAAAAATCTCAGAAAATACATACTTGTGCTCTAATTTACATAAAGTTCATAAGTGAATTTTGGCAAAACATTTTTCAAATATGTATACATTGTGTCAATTTACAAAATAAGGACTCTTACTTTGACTGTGCCTAAGAATCACCTAGAAGGCTTTTAAAACCTAACACCTTGTATATGCCTGTGAGGCATTAAATCATAACTCAGTAGTTAGGGTTTAGAGATCCAAGATCATGCAAGGCTCATGCAGGTGAGTTCATGTGTAGTCATGTTTGAAAATCGCATTTTAAAAATTACAGGAAATTATGAAAAGTTTCTGTCTTTGTTTAGAAAAATATCTTGGTAATTCCATATGAAAAGGAGGGAGACTGAGCTCCTTAAAGCATGGAAGTTTCAATATATCAAGACATAGGAAGTGTAGGACTGAAAAAAATTCTGTTTCATACTTCCACCAGTGTGGTGCAGAAGTATACAGTATGTGAAGAAGCAGCATGAAGTAAACGAACTCTCCAAGGTAAACTCTGTCAACTCATACCAACTCTACAGAGAGACTGTGATTATCTACCCACTCCACTCATGTGGAACTAGTTACTAGTCAACATATGAAGGTACAGCTGATACAGGCATTACATTTCATTCTCTGTGCAACAGTTGGTAAATAAGAAATAACCATCAAATAGACCAGTTAACATTTCTCTGGCTGTGTTAAACTACAGAGGTTAATCAATGTTGATGGGAAGAATATTTTCAGTCAGAAATTTAAGTCACAGAGTAAGAGAAACAAGAAATTTGAGTAAATTTGAGTTAATATTTTCATACTTATCTGTTGTCCTGGTTTGGACTTTTTTCACTTATTTCTCTGGGAACTGCAATGAGTCCTATAAGATGTTCAAAAATTGCCACACATAAAGCTAGCTCTTGTTCTTTCTTTACAAATTACTTTCTCCCTTCATTTTGTCCTTCAAATACATTGTGTAATTTTTCTTTATGTTTTTCTCTTCCACTAAACTGTTTCTAGCATAAAGATAGGGAATATGTGGAGTATTTTCATGTTTGTATAACTGGTTTTTCATGTGGTAATATAACAATTCTTGTAGATTGAATAAATACTAAAAATTCTACAGGGTCAAGCATGTGAGGTCAAGCTATAAGAAGCAAATTTATTCAGATGCTTCAGAGTTATGGTAGATTTTAGCTGTAATTAATGGCTTGACTACATGAAATAGGAGAGAAATATGCAGATAATTGCATTCTCCATAATTTGTTGTCTCCTGTCTCTCTTACAAATCTCTCCCCAGGAATAGGCAAATAATGTTCTTTCTTCTTTCTTTTGGGAAATTATGATTATAATCAATATGGTACATTTAAAGTGCTCTTGTCACTTTCAAAGAATGATTGCATTGTGCACACCTGAATCTTGTGAGTTAGGGCTGTCCTTAGTGTGTGCAAGATCTAGGAATACATCTTTGCTGTTTTTACCTATATAAAAAGTTTGATTAAAAGTGTATTAAAATTCATAACACTTGTGAGGCTTAGTGATTTATTGGTGAACATTCAAAATAATGTGTGGAGAAAAGTATTATAGATTTTTTTATTCAATCAATGCATGTGAAGATTCTTTGTAGTGTCCAGGAACAATCTCTGTGTTTGAGTCCTGGAGCTATTTCTTCATGTTCTTTCTTTTCAAGTGTGTCATAGCTGGCTAACTTTATATCTCCCACCTTGAGAAAAGTTGCCACACTGTTATTACTCACAATGTCATGCTCTTCACAACCTGTTTTTTATTTTTTGAAACAATATAGATCCTCTTGCTACTGTAGGTCCCTAATACCATTTATTTAGTGCTGGTTACATCATTATCCCTCATGCTGTCCATGCAACTGGCTTCCAATGACTCTTTCAAAAGATGTTACCATACAGTTTTGAAAAGGACCAAAAATGCACATCTCCCCCAAAGTCTGAAGGAAATTGTAAACATTAATTTTGTATCCAGTCAAGATAAATTAAATATATTGAACTTGTCTGGATGCCTTAGACCTTACCTGAAACAGAATAAAATCACTTAATCAAATGAACACAAGAGAACATTGGTCAAAGGGTCCGTTAGTGTCATGGTACAATAGTCTGGAAATTCATCAGAAAAACCAGAAGTGAGAATACCTGTGAGATTGACCAACACATGTGTAAAGCCTGCTTAAAGATGTGTGCCAGAATTTCTGAAGAATAAAAGGTAAAAAGATAATGATAAGAAGGATCCAAGATGGTGGTTAGGGTAGGGAATCAGAATTCCTAAACTCTGTGACTCCAGAAACCACCTTGAGATGAGGGAGCTATACTTGGTTAATTCTGGTTGCTTCTAGACAAAATAATAACCTCTAACACATTAGAAGCACATCAAATTCAAGAACTGACCCTTAAAACAGCCTTTAATTGCACCAAATAGCCAGAAAAATCCCTGTGTGGCACAGCCAACAGGGCATCTGCCCTGAGAAAAAGGCCCCCTGGCCATTTCTCCCCCCCACTTCTTTTTTCCATTAAATAAGCAGAAGATAGAGCATCAACCAGAATTGAACTCTGTGACATGCTGGACCCCCACTGTGGAAAGCCTCCCTGCTTCCTGCTATGCTGAACCCAGTCCTAAGAAGTGTCTGCCTTGAGAAAAGTAGCATGCCATTTCTCCCTGCCAGCCAGTTTCAAAGCTGCCTGCATAAGCCTGCAGATCCAACAGGTGAGCAACGTGCACCACACATGACTCCCCTTCCCACCAGTTGGGAATATAATCCTGTGCAATCTCTAGGCAGATTTAACCATCCTCCCAACAAAACTGAAAGGCATAAACAGCAAATTTTAATCTAACACCAACAGCAAGGGTGGTGTGGAATGCTGAACCTTCCCTGGAGAACAGGGGCAAGGAGCCAAACTCTCAGTGAACCAAGATGGCAAAAGTAACAAAGTCTGAGAGCAGAAGTGGAGCAACAAGCCAACCTCCCAAAGTGAGCCATGGGGGATCACTGATCAAGTCTCATGGGACTGAGGATTGTACTCAAAACTGAATTGCCCCACTTTGCTGGAGGAAGAGCCCACTTGCCAGAGTTGCAGCAGTAGCTCAATGCAGCTGCTGCCTGGCCAATACAACAGATCTGACCACCTTGCACACACTGGCAGTGACTTACCTCAGTTCCCAATTTCAGAAAGAACCAAATACTGCTCACAAGCCAGTCTCCTGGTGAGACCACTTCAGGGATCCTGCTTTCAATGGATGGCCTATAAGACCAAGGAAAATGGAAAAAAAAGAAAAAAATTCCTTCCAGCTGCCTCCACTCCAAGCTGTCCAACAAGAGGGTCAGGACCACTCCCCACAAAGCCCAGAATACCAAGCACAAATGCCAGGATTGGACACCAAAGGAATAAGTCTAGAATTTTTACTGAGCAGACTGAACTTTTTGTTGTTGCTGTACCTTTTTTTAAAAAATGTTGTTAATTTTACCATCACTATTTTCTTATCTCTATTTCTATCCCCTTTACTTTTCTTCTTTTTCTTGTGCTACAATCCATTTTTCTACCTCCCAATTACTCTTTCTGCCCCTTCTCATCCCCTCTTCCCTTGTCTTTGCCTCCCCCTCCTATCTTTCTGCAACCTGTCACCACACTACTGTTCCATCCTAAACACTCACCACCTGGTGACTAGCCTACTATACCACTGTACATACCCACATCTCCCTGCAATCCCTGATACAACACCCTCCATTACAACAGTGGAAATGCACCTAAACACACACAAGAGCCACAAAACCCAGCAGCCACCATACATTTTCCCACACCCATCCCCTTTCTGCTCACCCCCAACTCCACTCTTTATAAATATTATCACCAAGGGATTTTTATATATAATAGGTAAACAACAGGTCTGACATTGAACCTGTGAGCTTGATATTGCTAATTTATACCTTCAGGCCAGGGAAAGAAATAGCACATCAATATAGCTAACACCTAAGTCTGTCACAACATGAAAATTAAATCAAAGGAAAGAAAACAAGCAATTAAAACCAGAACTAGCCAATCAAGAACATAGTTGCACAGCACCAAGTGAAGAAGGAAAGGAAGCTACACTCCTCAAAAACTCAATTCAATAGAGGATTTGGTTGGAAATGAGGAAAATGGATATCCAGTTAGTGACTGCACAAAACAATGATGTCACTAATGAGTCCAGTGACTCCCACAAAAAATCCCTCAAAGAGGAAATCATGAAAGAGGTCACTGAGAAACTCATGGAGAAGATACTATACATGGTTAACCAGAAATTACAAGATGAACTCAGGAAATTTCAAGACACGGCAAATAAAGAACTTGAGAAGACACAGATACAAGTAAATGACTTCAGAGAGGACTTCAACAAACACCAAAGTGAAACAAAGGATACTATTAACAGATAGATACATGAAGTAAAGAAGACAACACAAAATATAAAAGGAAGGGTTCAACAAAGATATGGAAAACCTCAGAAAAAAGAATCAAACAGAAATCCTGACAGTAAAAGTCCCTTTAGTTAAATAAAAACTCAGTGGAAAGTAATTCCAGTAGACTAGAACAAGTAGAAGACAGAAACTCAGAACTTCAAAATGAAATCAAAATTAAAGAAAAATAGAAGAACTCTTAGTCAAACAATTCAAAAGCTGTGAAAAGAATATGCAAGAACTCAGCAACTCCATCAAAAGACCAAATCTGAGAATCATGGACATTGAAGAAATAGAAAAGTTGCAAGCCAAAGGATTACATTACATAGTCAATAAACTAATAACAGAAAATCTCCCAAACCTTGAGACATCTCCAGGACACAATACAGACTTGACCAAAATAGAACTTCTCCATGGCATATTATCATTAAAACAACAAGCACAAAGAACAGAGAAAGAATTTTGAAGGCTGTAAGACAGAACAAGCAAATAAAGTATAAAGGTAAACCCATCAAAATAACAGAAAAAATTTCAACAGAAACCTTAAAAGCAAATAAGCCCTGGAATGAGGTATTCTGAGCACCAAATGAGAATAATTTCAGCCCTAGGATATCGTACCCAGCAAAACTGTCATTCAAAATTGACAGAGGAATGAAAGTCTTCCATGATAAAAAGAAACCAAAACAATATATGATGACCAAGCCATGACTACAGAAGATTCTACAAGGAATTCTGCACACAGAATATGAAAGCAAACAAAACCACAAGAGGATAGGAAGTACTAAAGTGTATAAGAACAAAAGACAAGTAATCAGAGAGTAGCATTGATTTGGCTGTACACACTCAAATACTTAAAGAACAAAAAAAACCTAAATGGCAGGATTCACCACATATTTATGAATATTAACATTGAATGTCAATAGACTCAACTCCCCATCAAAAGGCATTGTTTGGCAAACTGCATCTAACAATCTGCTGTTTAGAAGAGACACACCTTATTGAAAGAAAGAAACACTGGTTTAAGGTGAAAGGCTGGAAGATTTTCCAAGCCAATGGGCCCCCAAAACAGGCAAGAGTAGCAATGATTATATCAAACATAGAAAACTTCAAATTTACATTGGTCAATCAAAATAAAGGTCACTTCACACTAACAGACGGGGCAATACATCAAAAGGAAATAACAATTATCAACCTATATGCACCCAATTTCATCAAACATACACTAAAGAACTTAAAAGCACATATTGACCCCAAAACCATGGTAGTAGGAGACTTTAATACCCCTCTATTGCCAATAATAGGTCATCCAAACAAAAAAATCAAAAATAAATCCTAGAACTAAATGACACAATAGGTCAAATGGACCTAACTGATGTCTATAGAATATTTCATACAGCAATTGCACAATATTCATTCTTCTCAGCAGCCCATGGAACTTCTCCAACATAGACCATAGTTTAGGACAAAAAAAAAAAAAAGCCTCAACAAATATAAGAACATTGAAATAAATCCTTGCATTCTATCTGATTTCATGATAAAAGATCTAAGGAACCAAGGAATAGAAGATATGTACTTCATTATTATAAAGGCTATGTATAAGAAACAGATAGCCGCTGGGGATATAGCTCAGTGGTTTAGTGTTTGCCTTGCATGAATGAGACCCTGAGTTCAATCCCCAGTACCACCAAAAAAAAAAAAAAAAAAAAAAGAAACAGATAGCCAACATCATACTTAGTTGTGAAAAACTGAAAGCATTTCCCTGATAGTCAGGAATGAGACAAGGGTGCCCACTCTCCCCATTCCTATTCAACGTAGTCCTGGAATTCCTAGCTGGAGCAATAAGGAAAGAAGAAGAAATAAAAGGAATACAAATAGGTAAAGAAGTAGTCAAACTATCTCTATTTACAGATGACATGATCTTATACATTAAAGACCTGAAAAACTCCATCTAACAACTCTTAGATAACAAAAACACTATCAGCAATGTGGCACAATATAATATAAACTTACAAAAATCAGTAGCCTTTTTATACACCAAAAATAGACAGATTGAGAAAGAATGTAGGAAAACAATGGAAATGGAAAGGAAAATAATTCTATTTACAACTACCTCAAAAATCAAATGCCTAAGAATAAACTTTAAAAAGGATGTAAATGACCTCTATAAGGAAAACTACACACTCTTGAAGACAGAGACCAAAGAAAACTACAAAATGTGGAAAGATCTCTCATGCTCATGGATTGGCAGAATCAACATAGTATTCATGGCTATACTACCAAAAGCAAGCTACATGTTCAATGCAATTCCAATCAAAATCCCAATGACATTCATCACAGAGATTGAAAAATCTATCCTAAAGTTCATTTGTAAACATGAAAGATCTTAAAGAACCAAAGCACTGCTGAGCAAAAAGAGCAACGCTGGAGGTATCACAATACCCAACTTCAAGCTATACTACACAGCCATAGCAATAAAAACAGCATGGTATTGGCACAAAAACAGATATGAAGACCAGTGGAATAGATAGAGGACCTGAATATGAATCCATGCAGCTATGCCCACCTATTTTTTTAAAAATGTGCCAAAAGCTTATGATGGAGAAAAGACAGCCTCTTAAGCAAATGTTGCTTGGAAAAGTGGTTATCTGCTTGCAGAAAATTGAAACTAGATCCATGCCTGTCACCCTGTACTAGTATCAACCCAAAGTGGATTAAAGACCCAAACCTTGAAGTTAGTACAGGAATACTCTGGAAACATTAGGTATAGGCAAGGACTTCCTCAATAGAACACCAGCAGCTCAGCAACTAAGAGAAAGGATTGACACATGAAATTAAAAACCTTCTGCACAACAAAAGAAATGATCTCTAAATTGAAGAGAATTTCACTTCAAGAATTTCACTCAAAGAATAGGAGAAAATCTTTGCTAGCAATATATCAGACAAGGGTCTGATAAGCAGAATATACAAGAAGCTCAAAAACAAAACTCCTTCAAAATCAATGAATCAATAAAGAAGTGGGCAATTAAACAATCAGAAGTTTTTCAAAAGAAGAAGTCCAAATTGCCAAAAAAAAAAATTACCATCCCTGGTCATAAAGGATATGCAAATAAAAACCACACTAAGATTTTACCTCACTCCTGTTAGAATTGCTACCATCATGAGCACCAACAATAACAAAGTTGGTGAGGATGTGAGGAAAAATAAACCCTCACACACTGCTGGTGTGAATTTAAGCTTGTACAACCATTATGGAAAACAATATGGAAGCTTCATCAAACACCAAACATACATCTGCCATATGATCCAGCAATATCACTCCTAGGGACCCGAAGGAATGTGACTCAGGTTGCTACAAAGGCACCCGAACACCCATGTTTATGGCAGCACTATTCACAATAGCCAAGCTATGGAAACAGCCAAGATGCCCCACAACTGAGGAATGGATTAAGAAAATGTGGTATGTATACACACTGGAATTTTATTCAGCCACAAAGAAGAATGGAATTTTGTCATTTACAGGTAAGTAGATGAAACTAGAGATCATCTTAAGTCAAGTTAGTCAGGCTCAGAAGGCCAAAAATCATGTTCTCCCTCATATGTGGATTATAGACTTAAAACAAATACAGTAATATTACTGGAAATGGGTCACACATTAAGGTGAGAACATGCATAGGGAAAGGGAAGAAAACCAAAATCTTGAATGTGGTTGATATGCTCACTGTAGTGGAGAGACTATAGTAATCTTAAACTGGCAGAGGTCACTATGGGAAGGGGACTAGGAAATAGTGAAGAAGTCTCATAGAGATGAACCAATTTGGGTTGTAATATGTATATGCATGGAAATAGCACAAGGAATCTCCCTATACAGCTATCTTCATCTCAAACTAGCAAAACACTATGTTTTTCTTATTATTTTTCATGTGTTTTCTTGAACAAAATTGGAGAACAAGAGGGCAGAACAGGTTCTGCCCGGAGGTGGAAGGGAGGATAGAGGTGGCCCAAATAATGTATACACATGTAAATAAATGTAAAAATGATAAAATTAAAATAAATAAATAAAAATCACCTCCATCCAGGCAATTATTTGCCAAAACTGGAGGAAAAAAGGTAGAGAGTGATCGTTACCTCAAATCAGCATGTCACCACCAATGTGGCAGCCTAATCTCATGTTATAGCATTAGAGATGTGCTTAAGTGTCTAAAGAGAGCAATTGAAATGCCAGGCTACCTTCCTAGTAACATGACCTTGGAAACTGACCAGCAAACACTGGTAAGACCATATATTTGCAAATGCAGGAGTTATTTGGGTAATATGGATGACTTCAGTTTTAGTGGGGGAAGAAATTTAGAGATACATTGTATGACAGAACAGACACCAATGTCCTTGCAAGTACCAAACCAGTGTTGAGGTATTCCAGTGATGTAGCACAACTAGCTTAGCTTTTCAGATACCCCAGAACAGGATGTTGAAAGGTATTTTTGTTGTTTGTTTGTTTTCATGGTGCTGAGGATAGAACCCAGGGATTTATGCATGATAGGCAATCACTGTACCACTGTACAACATCTCTAGCTTGGTGATGCTGAGGTAAAGATTCCTCCAAGGACCAAAAATCGTATGTTCTCCCTCAAATGTGGACATTAGATCAAGGGCAAACACAACAAGGGGATTGGACTATGAGCACATGATAAAAGCGAGAGCACACAAGGGAGGGGTGAGGATAGGTAAGACACCTAGAAAATTAGCTCGCATTTGTTGCCCTTAATGCAGAGAAACTAAAGCAGATACCTTAAAGCAACTGAGGCCAATAGGAAAAGGGGAACAAGTACTAGAGAAAAGGTTAGATCAAAAAGAATTAACCTAGAAGGTAACACCCACGCATAGGAAATCAATGTGAGTCAATGCCCTGTATAGCTATCCTTATCTCAACCAGCAAAAACCCTTGTTCCTTCCTATTATTGCTTATACTCTCTCTACAACAAAATTAGAAATAAGGGCAAAATAGTTTCTGCTGGGTATTGAGTGGAGGGAGAGGGAGGGGGTGGGGGCAGGGGGGAGAAATGAACCAAGCCTTGTATGCACATATGAATAATAAAAGAAAAATGAAAAAAAAAAAAAAAGATTCCTCCAAGGAGGTGGAACCACCTGAGGGATGGGATCACTGCTTACTGGGGGCCTAAGAGCCATATTCCCTATAAGTTCTGCATCCCCTCCAATTTCTTCCTTTTGGCAAAATCCATCCTTATACTCTCATGCTTCTACAATCCCTATTTCTGTTAAGACTCCTTAAAGCCTCTGCCTTCCTATAACTACACATGTATTCATATACACCTTTTCTTTCCCTCTCACATACTATTTCTAGAGATTCTAATTCTTGCTTTGACTCTTAAATATTCATCATTCTAAAGAAAAGGGAGGAAAAAGAAGCAAACATAATTCATATGTTCCTGCACCTAATTTTTCGGTCACTCAGAGAGACAAATGGTCAAGACAATGAGAAAAAGAGCAATTGAATTGGTCTTTATTCAGACTAATTATAGGAAAAGAGAAGAAATAAAGCATCTTTGAAAGGGTTTATTCTTTCTCTTGCTTATGTATGTGTGTGTATGGTGGAAAGAGATAAGACATGAAAGGAGAATAATATACAGGAAAAGAACTATAGAATGTAGATAGTAAAACGCCAAGAGAGCTGACTTGTTAGAAAGTGTATGGTTGAGGGATAATTTTTTTATTTAAAAATGGAGAAAAATGTATTTAAAATGTATTTTAATTTCAAAATTATTAGTATTTAAGTGAAAAAGCTGTGATTTTTGAATCCAGAAATCTAGGAAAACATAAATGACTAAGTAAGAAAATAATATAGGTCCCTAGAATAAAGTTAAGAAATAATTATAAAGTTAAGCAATTTATAATCCAGAGAAGAAAAGCTCAGTTTGACTTAAAATATATAGGAATCCATTTTAAAATTGGATTTAGTGATAGCAAATCATCAGAGATTACAGGGAACAGACTTGATTTGATCCAGTTCCCCGAAATGAGATAGCTGACTAATGGCTACTGCAATCTGAATTAATTAACATCAATTTGTTTTTAATAAAAAGCTTCTGAAGCCCATTTTGGTAATGGATGCTGTCCAGAGGAAAATCAAACAGTGCTGTCTGATATATGTGGAGCCACAGCTGTACATATTTGACCCCTATTTTACACAGTTGCGCCTCATTGATTTCTTCTGTTAAATTCCTGGACTGAACACTGAACAATGGTGGGAGCACTCATATATCTTCCACAGAGACCCAGACTATGAACTGTAACCCTGCAGCAGGGTCATGGCATTTATGCACCTCCAGCACTGGCTGCCTGTCCTAATGACATATAACCCAGATTCTGTCCTTAAGAACAAATAACTTCAAAATTGTGAACACGGAATCAGTCTTTATGAATGCAAACAAAGATAAAAGACTTGAGAAAAACCTGACATGTAACCTCGAGTTACTTTGATTCAAATTTAGACCCACGGATTGGAGTTTATTAATAGAAGAATTCCTTTATTCAAAAAAATTCAAAATAAGACAGAAAATGAATAGATGCTCATGAATGTATCTTATCACAACTATTGAGTAAGGAAGGCTACTTTCATTAAAGAAGTTTATTTGCCAATATCTCCATTGACATTTCCCAAGATTTTAGAAATACTGATACATCAATTTATGTTAATTCACTCTTTAGTAATTATACAAAATAAATGACTTAAATAAACACTATTCCATCTCTACTACTATCTTCCTATTTATTAATAAATAACTATTTCAATAACTGGATAAACATCTTCCACAGGGATAATATACCACGTCTTCAGGTTTTTTTTTTATTTATTCATATGTGCATACATTATTTGGGCCATTTCTCCTCCCTGCTCCCCACCCCCTGTCCCCCACCCCTTTCCTCTTCCTTTTCAGTAAAGAGTAGGGGACTAAAAACAGAACAAAACCCACTTGTAAAATACAGTGGTTAAATGCTTCGTTTTAGAATCAGAGACTAAAAGTATGAACTAGTGCATTTGTTATTAGGTGAGTGATGTGTCCTTAATTATTCCTGAGAGTCTGACAGGAAGTACAAGTTGGATTTGTAAAAAGCCACCTTAATACCTTCTGTCAATATGAACAAGCTTCTGCAGTTGTCTAAGATACAAGTAGGCTGTCTCCAGGCTCTACTCTTTTTTTGTAACTGGTATGGTGATTACATTGTAAAGGTTTACACTATCTATAATCCTTTTTGTTTCTGTAATTTTTGTCCTCTCATTTTAGGGTAGATCTATTTGCTATAATATAGTTTCAACTTGCATAAGTGACTTTTTAAAATCAGTTATGGTTTATTGTATATATATATATATATATATATATATATATATATATATAGTACCTATTTTTAATTAAAATGTATTTAAATAGAGATTATAGCTTTACATTTTCTCTGAATTGATTCAAATTAAATCAAATATAAAAGGCCAAATTATATACTGTTGTCTTTTATATACTATGTGAAATGTTAATATGAAAGCTAAAATATGAAAGGCCAAGTTATATACTAGAGAAAACCCAAATTACATACCAGCATCTTTTAAGTGTTAAATGAAAAGTTAATATGAAAAGCATAAAAGACATAGAATAGAATTTTGGAGTAATTTATTTCATATCATTACTATCATCATTACAAGAGTGAGTTAACATTTTATATATAATACTATTTCAAAAAATAAACTTCTGGAGGACAAGATATGTGACTCATTCTTTTTGTCTGTCCATAGTACGTACCTTACTCCTGGTTCAGTCTTAATGAATATTCATTAAATAAATATATGACTGAATTAATGTTATTTACACTTAATAACAGTTCGTTACTACTAAACTTTTAAAAACATGCCTCATAAGTATCTTTGAAACTAGTTGTAGTACAATTTGGAGTGTTCTTAATCCTAGTTAATGTCACTTTTCCAAAACTGAAATATCTTTTCTAAATTTTAGTCAAATATCGAAAGGCTGGTTATGTCTTTAGCAAATAAAAAGGCACTTGTATCTAATTCATAAATCATCAAATAGCCATTACCAATCTGATAGTAACAAGAGGAAATATCGTATAAAATGTTGAAAAAATATGTCTTTGGAAGTCCTACATTCTTGTCTCACTTCTCATTAATTGCCTACGTGAATTTGAGAATATTAATCTGTGCCCCAAATTTTTCAACAATCAATTAAAGAAAGTAAGCTTTATACTTTAGCATTCATTGGGAAAAGTAATATATAATAAATCACTTCACAAAGCATTAAGAAGTATTTGCTGCAAGCATATAAATAAGCACACATAGTTGATGAAAACATAAAATATTTTATTCCATTCAGAGGCCAAATTGACAAAATCTTAAAATTATATTATGCAAACTAACCCATGTCTGTCAGTTTACTCTCAGGAAGACCACTACTGAGGAAAAATGGTGAATGGTCAGGATTCATAGAGCTCAACAATATACTGCAGATGCTTGATTCATTTACACTATAATGCTGCCCAACTTCCACTGAAGATAGGTGCCTTTCAACAAATCTAAAATTTCCTTTATAACTTAAGCACATTAAGTTTTACCTTGCTTTTTGGACACCACTTACTTTTGGGAGGCAGATTTTTGTAAGATTAATGGCAGGGAAACAATCAGCAGATCATGCAACCATTTAAACAAAACTGACACTAATTCAGCACCAAATGAGAACTCCACACCAACTGAGCTGTGTAGGCCTGTGGGCATTTAAAACTTTATTCTTGAATTTATTTTGTTTTTTTATATTTATTATTAGTTTTTTACTACAATAGGTCAAAAATGTCTGTACTGAATCCATGAAGAAGGCAGATTTACTGTAGTCATTACTAGATATTGCTCATAAAATATCTTATAAAATGAAAAAAGTGAAATAGAAAACATTAAACATCTGTGGTATCATTTTTTTTATTCATTTATTAACATGTGCATACATCCTTTGGGTCATTTCTCCCCCACTGCTCCCTTTCCCACCCTCTCCCCCTCCCCGCCTCACTTCCAGGCAGAACCTGTTCTGCCCTTATCTCTCATTTTGAAGAGAAGACATAAGCATAATAAGGAAGACAAAGCGTTTTTGCTAGTTGAGTTAAGAATAGCTACACAGAGAGATTCCTAGCATTGCTTTCATGTACCCATGTGTTACAACCCAAGTTGATTCATCTCTAACTGATCTTTACCCTGGTTCCTGATCCCCTTCTCATGCTGACCTCTGTCACTTTAAGGTTTCTGTATTAATTCCTCTGGAGTGGGGACATCAAATACTTTCATGTTTTGGGTTTTCTATCTATTCCCATATCTCCCATATATACTTTCCCCTTGTCATGTGACCCAAGTCCAACCAGATTGCTATATTTTCCCTAGATCTAAAGTCTGCATATGAGGGAGAATATACTATTTTTGGTCTTCTGAGCCTGGCTAGCCTGGCTCAGAATGATGTTCTCCAGTTCCATCCATTTACTTGCAAATGATAAGATTTCATTCTTCTTCATGGTTGAGTAAAATTCCATTGTGTATAAATATCACATTTTCTTAATCCATTCATCAATAGTGGGGCATCTTGGCTGTTTCCATAACTTGGCTATTGTGAATAGTGCTGCAATAAACATGGGTGTGCAGGTGCCTCTGGAGTAACCTGTGTCACATTCTTTTGGGTATATCCTCAGGAGTGGGATTACTGGATCATATGGCAGGTCTATGTTTAGATTTTTAAGAAGTCTCCAAATTTTTTTCCGGAGTGTTTTCACTAGCTTGCATTTCCACCAGCAGTGTAAGAGGGTTCCTTTTTCCCCACATCCTTGCCAACACCTGTTGTTGGTGGTGTTTTTGATGATGGCTATTCTAACAGGGGTGAGGTGGAATCTTAGTGTGGTTTTGATTTGCATTTCCTTTATGGCTGGAGATGGTGAGCATTTTTTCATGCGCTTTTTGGCCATTTGAATTTCTTCTTTTGAGAAAGTTCTGTTTAGTTCACTTGCCCATTTCTTTATTGGTTCATTGATTTTAGGAGTTTAGTTTCTTAAGTTCCCTGTATATTTTGGGCCCACACGGAGCTGGAGCCCAGCAAGCCAAAGGGCGGAGCAGTGGTTCCATGGGCCTATGTTGGGGCTTTATGGGCCAGCTGTTCTTTTAGTAAATCCAGGTGTGGAGAAGCCTTCCATGAGCTAGGGGTTCAGGGTGCTGAAGTTTCGGCTCTCCCTGGTGCTTTATCTCACTGAGTGTGTCTCCAGCACCTCAGCAAGGTCCCTGATTCACAGAGCTCACGCAGTCTGTGGCTGTGTTCCAGTCACCATCTTGGATCCTTCCTGTGGTATCATTTAAATATTACTAATATTGACTGAATGATTCATTAATGCATAGTGATTCTAACCCCTCACATTCATGATTCTATCTATAAGGTGAATATTATGTCTTTGAATTAAAGACGGGGAAACTATGACTTATAAAGTGATAGAACATGTCTACTTCCCATCATAAATCACAGAGCTGGGTTTTCAACTTTAGTAGATATAACTCCAGAATTTTAAGAGAACTCACAGTTTTATTGGTACATCTGCGAGGTAAATATAGCAAAGAAAGAAGCTTTATTTTGTTTATTGGTTGATTCTTTTTGTTTGGGAGCTTATGGCGTGAGCCCGTATTTTTTTTTTAAGTGGAATATATCAACATGTTTAGACTTGAAAAGTCAATTTTTCACCTCTGTTAAAAATGGGAATATCTGTGGCTGGTGAATGGTTCAAGTGGTAGAGCCCCTGCCTAGCAAGTGTGAGGCCCCGAGTTGAAACTGTAGTACCACCAAAAGAAATTTAAAAGTGGTAATATCTATATGAACAATTAACCTTCATTACCACATGACTCCTGATGGGTAGATATGAGCATCAGCTTCTACCTTTATGTGGTGTTTTCACTCCACAATTTTCCATAATTATTCTCCCATCCTCATGGAGCTTCTCTGCTTAGAAACTCTAGGCACATGAAGATGAGATCTTTCTATATATAAATATTGGTTTAAAAACTAGAAAGATATGTACATCAAAATGGCTGATTAAAGTATAAGAGAGTTTATGTTTTATTAGCTCCTTTGGTGGTGTGTGCATTTTAAAATTCTTTTACAGTGAACATGAACTATTAAATAAACTGAAGAATGCATTACTTAAAATGTACAGTATTTCTATAAACACAAGAATTTATCATATTTGTAGAAGTGTTAAGACACAGTTGTGATTTCAGTTGCTTCCTTGGTATAATTATCCAATCTTCTAGATTAATCTTTCTAGGTTATATATTTTAGAGCACTAAAAATATTTCAATGATTTCTAAGTTACCTTTACAAACTTCTCATATACATAATAATATGCAAAACATAGCTGGTGATTTCTCTCATGCAGAGCTTGCAATTTGATTCTGAGAGTAACCCTACATTCATCTCAGGATATAATAATAATAATGATAATAATACATAATTTATTGGCTGAAGAAGTTACAAATGCTTTCAAATTTGTGCCTATGAAGTACTTGCCCTTTACCCTATAACTTTGTTACAGAAAACAATGAAGGAGAATGTTTCAAGAAGAAAAGTAGTCAAAAACAGCATGTCATTGTTAAGTTGCCAAGAACACTAAAATATAGCAAATGCATTGAGGAGTTAGGAAAAGACTTTAGCAAGGGAAATACAGATGGACTCTTAGCTACTACGTAAGATTCAACGATTAAGTATTGTGATTCATAAAATGTCAAGTCTTTGATGTTGAAAGAGTACCATTCCGCTCAGAATGGTTATTTTAGATTTGCAAATATTGACTTTAAAACTACTACCACTGTTAAGTTTTTTTAACCTTTTCATTTTAAATTGCTCTAAAAACTAAGGTTTTTTACATAAAATCAATCAAGTAAACAAACATGCAAAAGGCATTTTAAGATTAACTGTGGTTTGAAAAGGGTTTGGAGAAACTGATAAGGAATGGTACAGAATACCATACCTCCTCTATGATAGCCACAGTCCCAAAAAATTAGCAACTTTAAGGCTAAGAGGAAAGGACAGTCTTGGTTAATGGAAGTGCAGTTGCATGGAGATGACTAGAAGATATTTCAGCCTTCCTTAGAAGAACTCAGCAAACCTTCATTTTCCTTCACTTTCTAATCTCCAACTTGTGCTTGCCTTTGACAGCATGCCTGGAAGTTCCGAGGCAAAGAAGCTATTGATGAAGCTACATACAGGTCAGCTTCTGGAAGAGCCATAGAGAGCAGGGTGGAGAGTAGAAGGTGGATCTGGACAGTGAAATTAAAAATTACCTAATATAGAAGCCAGGATTGTAGTTCAGTGATAGAGCCTTTGTCTAGCACAGGCAAAGAAATTGGGATACCCAAGGACCACACACACACATCTAATATTTTATGAAAATTCAAGAGTTAAACTTCTAGAATTTAACTACTTTTAGTAGCAAGCCTGGTAAGCCAAAGCGATTGAGTTTAGTTTCAAAAGTAAGGAACTGGAACGACACGCACCAGCCAACTCATACACAGAACATTTCAGAACATACTGCAGTTGACTAACCCTTAATTTAAGGATTAAACTTACTCATTTAATTACAATATGGCACTATCTATTGATATGTTTAGCCACCAATACTCTTAAAACTCTGTTGCTAGTTCATATGTATAATCAGGACAGAATTTAAATATTGTAACAGCATACAATAAATAAATTATAAATTATAAATTATTTCTAAGATTATGTATAATAAAGGGATATTCCCTTTAAAATTATTAGAGTTATAGAATCCAGTATTCTAAACATTAAAATGTGTTGAAGCATTGTATCCATAAAATATTCAACTTAATAGGCAAAAGCCAAACCCAAAAGTTGCTTCATTTAAACAGTGTTATATATAACTTTTTAAAGCCTATAATTTAACTAGTGCATTGCAGCTCTGGCAAGGGTAAATGCCTGTTCTCTTATAGAAACAAGACGGAGAGCTCCAGATATCCTATTCCTACTTTTGTACCAAGAACCATCCTGTCAATGGCATAAGAATGGAGAGAATGCCACAGCACTAGTTTTATGTTCTCAGTAACTAACAGATAAGTATGGCTATCTAATAAATGATAAGTACATATAATGTATATAATGTATTACTTGTTAGAACCTACACAATTGAACAATAACACTTTCTAAATTGAAACCAAGAAGCAAGGAGCAAAATGTAATCCATTGTTATTTCAGTAATTGTGGACTAAGCAATAGATAAGTATGTTCTGATTCTACTGTGTCCATCAAACATTCTCCTTTCCTTTCCCATATATATTTTTGAATGCCACTAATTACCTCTGAAAAAAGGAAAACCTTATTTTTGATAGAACTGCTCCATTGTCAATAAGGACAGATTTTACTTGAGAGAGAATTGGAATATACAATAATTGATACATTTGAATGGACCAGAAAAATTAAACTTGGTGTTTCATTACTTGTGAATGGAATTACATTTTTGTTGTCAATATATTCTTTAATCTTAAACTCATCCATTGAAAAAATAGATGAAAATTACTTGTTAAATATTGGAGAACAACAATACAATTTAAAAGCCATTCTTATAAATCTTATAGTGATGATTTGGGTTTTAGAAGGAAGTCTTCAGGGATATAACTAAAATGAGTTTTAGTAATTTATGTTTCCATTGCTTACTTCATTTCAACATTTCCTACTTTCCAGCTCCTAGTTTGTTGTTGAGGTCTTTATATTTCAAGGACATTTCTGGAGAGCTAATGCAGCTCAGGACTCATGTTACGAAAACTCTACTTGGTTTTACATTTCACAATACAGTCTCTCCAAGCTATAGCTGTCACTCATTAGAGCCCCAATGTGCTGCATGAGGGAATGCTTTGTAAACAAGGTGCCAAGGGTCAAATGCTATGTTACCAGTAAGGAAAGCAAAGAGACAACAGAAAACCAGAGGCAGACTGCAGGGAACAATATATATGTCATAAAGTTGGGTTTGTGTGATGTTTAAATGAAGTTGCTTAACATTCAAATCCCAGGAGTTTTCACTGGCTGGATTTCCTAGCAAGAATATGGTTCATTCACACACACTGCCTTCTCTAAAGATTCCCCTTGTTTCCCAAGCACCTAAGAGCAGCACCGTGTATGCAACAAATCATAAAGCATGCCTGCATTCTGCTATGTATCAAAGTCTCTTAATATGCCAACAAAGTTCTCCAAGGTCAGGAAAGCAGTTTATCAACCTTTTATATATCTTATAGCATCAATAAATTTATTCTAGTGGGGAACCTATGAATATTTCAGAGGCTCTGCAAGAAAAACTCATTGGCTTCAGATAGCATGTGTATCCCAGAGTTTGGGCTCAGAATACAGTCACTGTTCTTTATTACATGCTTTTATTGTTATTCAGCTAGTGATGATACTTTCTTAAATTTTCTGCTTTAAAATGTAACTGTCACGTACAAAAAGGCACATTAATTTTTGTATATGAAATATTTCACTTACTTATTTTCTGATTATTGCATTAAACTTTTAGTTAAAGAAACATAGGATACATATAGTTTTTTTCCTAAGCATCCCATGGAAAAATAGTTTTGTATTTTGAGTTTTGTCTATTTGACTTTTCTTTCTTCTTTAATAATGAAAGAGCTCACATTCTAATTTTGGAGTCAGAAAAAATATAATATTGTCACAAGAGTGTTTTGTCTAGTTTTTCAGATTAAATTATATTGTTGCATTCATTTTTCAGATTAGGTGATATTGGTTCTCAGACACACTCAAAAGTTATCACATAGTGTCTTCTAATTATAAAGGGATCATTCTAAGACTTATGTTTGGGGAAAACACATTTTTAAAAAAGCAGAAGTAGGAATGAGGAAGAATGGAAAGCAGATTTTTTAAAAATCTCTTTCATGCAGTTTCAAAGATTGTGCTCTTCCACAATCTGATTAGTTCTGATTTTCTGACTTTATATTTTTCTTTCTCTCTTTTTATTCCCACATGTCCAGTCCATCGTGCTCTGGTTCATTTCAGAGATGGGATTCTCATGAAATATTTGCCCTGGCTAGCCTCACAATCTGAACCACCCAAGCAGCTAGGATTACAGGCATAAACCACAGACATTTCTGTATGTCTCTTCCAAAACTTCTGCACAAATTTCTATTAAGTACATGCATAGAGTGGGATTGCTAGATTTTTAAGGGATCCATATGCTTAAATTGGAAGTCACATAGTTGCCTAAAACTATTTTAATGATTTACATTCCTGTTGTTTCAGATCTTCACTGATATTTATTTTATCTACAGCTATTTTGGTAGTAGTATCTGAAGTATTTTCAATCTTCATTTCCCTGATGCTAGTAGGGTAAAATTTCTATTCATGTGTCCCTGACATTTAGATATCCAATAAAATACAGTTCTTATTCAAGTCTGTTGCGAAATTTTCTTTTCCTTTTTATGAAATTTGAAAGGTGTTTTGTAGATATATTTATATGCTCCAATGCCCCTCCACTGTTTTGTGAGACCTTTTGATGACTAAAATATTAATTTTAATGTAGTCTAATTTGAGGATCTTTTCCTTCTTTTCCTTATAGAAAAGAGAATATACATTCTCTTTTCTCTTTTCTATAAGCCATCAGTTTCTATCCTGTAGAAATGAAGTTGATATTTTGTATTATCACACATTAGCTTTATTCTTCTGCTTTCACATTCAGATTGCTAATCTACCCATGAATGTCAGGGAAATTCATGTTTTTCATACATTTAGCCAACTATTCTTTTCCTACTTTGAAAAGCCACTTTTGTTTCAAAGTTTTGTATGCATCTCTTTCTACCTTTCTTATCCATTCCATTGGTGACTTCTCCTATTCCACACAAATACTGCACATTTTTGCTTATTAAAGCTTCATAATATGTGATGTCTTTTAGACCAAGTCTTCCTACATTATGCCAATTTAATCATCTCTCAGTTCCTGATTTGCCCCTCTGTACCTGTTCTGTGAAACAGATTTTTCTCTAAGAATTTCTCATTTGCCGTGATTCCTTGTTAATCTATCAGTAGAGGGCATAAGAGGGACATTGCAGGAGGAAGGGCCTGGATCTGGTGTGCTTGTTCTTTTGAAAAAAATGTTTCTTCTGCTCCTGTGAGGCTGAAGCAGCACATGTGAAGAACCTGCAGTAGCACATGGTCTCAGCCATGAGCCCAAAAAGGTCATTTTCTGAGCAAACGCCTAGCCCTGACCTGACCTTGCTGGGACCTACCTGACCTGCACATCATGCACTCCCGACCACACGTTCCCCTCCAGAGGGCAGACTCCTGACTCCATCTGCACTCCCAACATTCAAATTTCAGCTGCTTGTGTCCCAAAAGCCTTTGGGCATCCATCTGCTTGCCCAAAGCCTAATGGTGCCTCCCACTGACTCTCTGACTGCAGACACTGAACATTCTAGTCTCATCCTGGACAGCCAGTGAGAGGGCTAACAGTATCCTGATGCTCTCTCATCAGCTTTGTTCCCTGGTAACCTGGCCTTCTTTACACCCCTTCCTATACTGTACCTTCAGACAGAGTAGTGTTTTCTTTCTGTGCACTGATTATGAATGGGTTCTGATGTGATACCCCGTGAACTCTGAAATTCAGTGGACAGCACGACATTTTTTTCTACTGACATTAAAAAAAATATGATCAGAGTATTTCCTGGTTGTTCTGTCCTGGTTGCTTCTGCAGTCCTAGGTACATATATACTTGGCTAATCACCCTGGCTAGTACTTTCCATCTAGAGTTGTACCAAAATGTCAATTATGGACATCCTTGTCATATTCCTAAATATAGAAGGAAAGCTTTCAATCTTTCACCATTAAAGATCAGGTTACTATGGATAATTCATGATGCTCTTTTTCAGACTGAGGAAATTTCTTTCTATTTTTATTGACCTTTTATCACAAAAACCTCTGTTTCATCTAATACTTTTTCATGTCCATGAAGATAATTGTGTAGTGTTTGTCATTTATTCCAATAGTATGACAGATTAAACTAATTGACTTTTGTATGTTGAAACAATACTGCATTCCTGAAATGATCCACAGTTCTGAAACAACTACCACTTTCATTTGGTAGTTGTATATAAGGACTTCTATGTGTTGCTGGACTTAGTGTGCTAGCATTTTGTCGGGGATCTATGAACCTAAAGTAACGTGGAATATTGTTCTGTAGTTTTTTTTCTTGTCTGCTTCTGGTAGCATGATAATATGGGGCTCATATAAATAGTTGGGAAATGTTCTCTCATAGTGTTTGTAAAAGGTTGTGAAGTAATAGTAATTATTTATTAAAGTCATCTGGGCTGGGCTGTCTTCTGTGGAAACTTAAAATTATTTTATTAATAGTCTATCTGTTTGTTATATATCTACTTAGATTTTTAATTTCTTCTAGAATCAGTTTTGATAGGAATTTGGTTCATCAGGTTATCTAGTTTATAGTATATGAGTGTTCATATTATTCTCTTACATAATATTTTTTATTCTCCAAAGATAATAGCAACACTCCCTCTTTTTTTGTTTAATTTAGTAATTATAGGATTTTATCCTTTATTCTTGGCCAATCCAAGTTTTAACATTTGTTGACCTTTTCAAATAAACGGTTTTTAATTTTAAGAATTGTTCTATTGTTTTATCTGTTCTGGATTTCATTTACTTTAACTACATTCCACTGTCATATCCTTCCGCTTGCTGTAAATTCAGTTTGTTCTTCTTTTTTCTGATGATTGTGGCAAAAAGTTGGGTAATTGATTTGAGATCTGTCTTCTTTTCATATAAGATGTTAGAGTAATAACTTCCTCAGCTATGCTTCTGCCAAATCCCATAAATTTTGATATTCTGAATTTTTATTTTTACTCAACTTAGGGTATTTCCCAATTACCGTCTTGAGTTCTTTAGCTCATTGCTTATTTTGCGGTGTATACTCTAATTCCTACTTTTTTGAAATAATTTTCTGAAGTTTCCTTCTATTGTTGATTTCTAATTTCACTCTTTTGGTCTGAGAGTATACTTTTTATGACCCATTTCATTTTACATGTATTGAGCTGTAATGTATGGCCTAACCTGTAGTCTAGTCTGGAAACTTACATGTGTAGATGAGACAAATGTGTATTCTGTTGCTCTTATATGCAATATTTCTATGATGCCTATCTTAATGTTTTAATGGTTTAAAAATATGTTTTCAGGGGATGTATCACTAACACACACATGTGCATCTGACTTCTCTTCCATCCCTGCTCTCTGATAAATTTCTTGACACATGTCTCACTTTTATTTGCCTTTCAAAGACCTAACAATTAATACTCTTAAATACTCTTGTTTATCTCCAGAATATACTATATTTCAATTTTTAAAAGATACTGTTATCATTATTTCCCTTATTTTGCCTTATTTGGGCTATATTTTCTGTTCTTCAACATATGCTCAGTATACTGATCTTAAGCTTCTTCTGAACTAAATATATTTAAGACTATGAATATCACTCCCAGTGCATGATACGTTTCTCCAAATTATAATATCTTTATTATTCTTGGAACTAGTTTCTCCAATTGGCACTGTAATTGCTTATTTGACCTGCACAGTTATTTAAATATATATTTATATTTTAGACCAATGGATATTTTCTATTTTGTTTTAGTTTGATTTCGAATCTATAGTCATTTTGATCAGAGAGTATCTTACATCATATTAATTCTTTGAATTTTTTAAACTATAATATAGTATATCATTGGTTTTTATAAATCATTCTTGCATACTTTAAAAATGACCATTCTATACTTTTTGGGTATCATGGTACATTTATATCAATTATATAAAGTTTGCTAAAAACTTGCTCAAAGTTTTCATGGTGCTACTGGTTCTATTGGTATGGTTTTTCTTTTTTCTATTACTTATTAAAAGAGACATCTTAATGTTGTCTAATATAGTGGTATATTTTAAAGCTCTTTAGAGATTTCCTGACGCATATTAAGTATTATTATTATCTTTCCTGTATTTTAATTGATAAATAATATTGTTTTCTTTTTAAAAATACTTTTAGTCACTTAGGAACAAGAAGAATGTGGTCTTAAATCTTAAAATTATCAGCAATAAATCAAAATAAAGAAGTAAAAACATAGCAAAAGAAGAAGCAGAAAACCTGTTGAGGGAAATAATTTCAAGCATAGTAAATGAAAATGAATAATCAAGTTGTACTCTTATGGCTAAAGAAAAAGTAAGATGAAATGATATATGAAATCTCCATACATATTGCCTAAGATATTCTGGGAAAGACTAGTTAGCTATTGACTGGATTGATTTTTCTTTCTTAACATCATAGCTAGACAAACTCCTAGCCTTCCTTACAGTTAGGTTTGATTATGATCCTGTGTTCTGGCCAATGGAGTGAGTGTAGAAATGGTACCTTTAAGGGATGATGTTTAATACCCCCTCAAGGATGAAGCTCCATATCTTTCCTTCTTAGCCAAATGACATCCCTTCAGGGGAAATATGGCAGCCATATGGTAAAGACAGTGAGGCAACAAGATGCAAAGTGCTTGAACTCCTGAATTGACAAAGAAATAAAACTTAATTTTTAGAGTTACTGAAATTTTAAGCTTTGTTTTGTTTCAGGAGCTGTAATTCCTTTACTAATATAATTAAAGATAAATACAGTATAATAGTAAAAGGTTTGCCAGGCAATTACCAGCATAAAAAAATCCCCAAACTTACAAATATGAATGGTTTTTCCATGGGTCATTTCTTATTTATTATGCATAAAATTCACAATGTCAGATAAAACTTATAAACGTTTATTCACTAGACAATAAAATTAATCTTTGACTAACATATAAAACAAGTGAAGTGCAACAGCAGAAATACAAGGAAAAAATTCCCAAAAAATTATCATAGAAAAATTCAATAATTTTGTTGAACAAGTAAATAGCATTAATCTAGATTGATTATATGTTTCACTGCAAATAAAATTTCATTACAGTAGTAAATGTACAGATAGCATTTGCTTATTTTCATCAACACATGTTAAATAACATCAAGAACAAAATCAAATGTTTACAACCTATTAAAATATTTCCTATATATTTTTGATTAAGGATGAAGCTAAGCCATTGATTACAGATCATTTATGAACTAAAATATTATGTCATTGCATTTAGTAGCTAATTCTTGAATACCATTCAAGAAAATTAGCAATAGAAGAGAATTTATTCATGTAATAAAAAGAAAGCATCTCTCTTCAACAAGCATATATAATGTTGAAAAGTGAAACAATGGTCATAATTCCACAATTAGAAATTTAAGGAACATAAATCTCATCATAATTTTTGACATTAACCTGTATTTTTTCAGATCAATGTCCATAAAATACGTAACAAAAATAATCAATTTAGAAATACAGAGAAAAATTATCATATATCTGTTAATATGTCTGCATATGTAAATAAGAAAATCAGTGAAATATCTTTAATTTTATAATTGAAGGATAATGTTCCTAGAATGAATAAAGAAGCAAGTTCTGGTGTATTGTTACACATAAAGGTGATTACAGTTAATAATGTTGTATTAAAAAGGTGAGAAGAGAAGATTGTTAATGTTCTTGCCACAAAGAAATGATAAATGTTTGAGATGACAAAATCCAGAATTGATCATTATAAAATGTGTATATGTACTTAAATATCATGCTGTTCCCCTTAAAATGTATAATTATTAAAATTAAAATTAAAAACAAATAAAATTAAAAATAATTTACTTTCAAAAGAAAGTATAACTTTTCTGTATATTTGAAAGTCTCATGAGATGATTCCTATCAGAGTGCAACAAAAAATGCAAACCAACAAAATATAGGACTTATGAAGAAAATGACATACGTAATGATCAATTTAAAATATAGTAATGAATGCCTACTGGTATCTTGTTCCAAGATGAATAGATTAAATATGTTTTTCCTCATGTGACATTAATTTTAATTTTAGAGAAATTCTTACAAAAAGAGTTTGAATATTAAGGGAAATTTGAGTTAAGGTTCTTTTACATAATTAAAAGATGAGGAAAAACATTTTGAGTAAGAACAAAATAAAGGAGGATTTAATTCATTAATTTCTAAAAGCCATGAACAAAAACTATGTGCACCTGTATATAAATAGAAACATGATACTTGTTGAAACTATTCCAGGAATAGGGGGAGTATAAAAGATAATAGGGGGTGAGTTTCAGTATGATATATTTGATACATTGGGAGGACTTTGGTAAATGCCAGATGTGCCTTACCCAGCACAACAATAATAAAATAGAATAAAATCACTTCATGAATTTATAGAATATATGATGGTATAAAAATTCTCTATTGTACATACTAGAATAAAGAGAATATGTGCACATTAATAAGGAATTAAAAAACACAAGCAATTTCTTATTATATACATTTATTTATAGAAAAATAAAATGTAAAGAATGAACTTCATAGGGTTTTTTTTGGAGAGCTTAAACACACAACCTTACATAATTGAGTCAAGTGCTGTTACTGAGCTTCAGCCCATTATTAAAGTAGAAGAAAATATATGTCAATACCCATTGAGTTCAATATGAAAGATTTTAAACACAAATGAAATGGAAGAGAGCAGAAATAAGAATGACCAATATGCTTAAATGCAAAAATATTTTAAAATATTCAAGTCATAAGAAATTTAGAAAAGCTTATGTAAAAGAAAATGAACAAGTAATATTATGGATATATGCCCATTATTCTTACTGAAAAATAATTTTATAAGTAAAACATTCAGTTAAACTTTAGTTATGAATATGGAATGAACTCTATGGTACTTTATCAAAAGAAAGCAAATGATCAATAAACATTATAAAGACATTTTCAGTAATGATAAAATCTATGAATTAAAGATACAAAGTGTGGTCCAAAATGACAGTAAATTTCTTTAATTATGTTGAAGTCTTCTTTGTAGATTAAAATTCTCTGCAATGACTGTGTACAACTTTCAACTGTGGAAATTAACATAATTATTATATGAACCCACAAAAGAAAGAAAACAGAGATGCTTTATATTTGTATCTGGTGATAATTGTAACATGTTAATATTTTGGTCAATAATTGTGAGGAAAAGAACAAAAAGGAAAAAAATTAAGTCAGTTTGATGGAAAATATTTCATTGAATAAGTTGACAGTAACAGTACAGAATGTATTTATATAATTCTTAAAAGTTAATGTCAAAGAATAAACATAGACAAATAATGTAAGCAATATATTCATGATTGGCAAAATTATTTTAAAAATCAGTAAAATAAAAAGGATGCATAATCACATAAGCAAATACAGAAATGAAAACTTAGGTGAGGAATCTATGATATTGTTATCAAATTGAGAAAAATTTAGAAGTCTTATAATACCAACCATTCAGATTTATAGTAATGGGAATTCTGATTCCCCTGCCAGACAAAGATAAAAATATTGAAAAATTCTATCAATTTTATCTGACTCTATCAAGTCTATCTAAGAAAAATTATAGACCAAGTATATCTAGTCAAGGTTGTCAGTGTACCTTTTATTTATACATTAATAGGACCATAAAGAAACTGCTCAGTGTGTATCAAGAAAATAAAAAATAAATTACATAGTAGTTTACAATTGGATTCTGTAGAAAATGTTAATTGAAAAATCAATACTGGCAGTAGGATATATAAATTATGAAGGCTCATATACTATGTGAAAATGTGAGACAAACTGTATTTACATATCTACAATTCAAGGATGCCCAAAGTAAAAGTAATAAGCATGTGTTTGGATTATGTAAACTGGATAAAAATGCCAGGTAGAATGGTGGTTACAGCTGGGCAGGAAGCACTGGAGCAGAACTAGAATTGAGTGAGGAAACTGCAACCACCAATTCTAATTGAAATATATTATTTCCTTTAAAAATTATCTGAATCATACAGTAAAATGTTACAATTTGAAAGAATCAAATGCAAATTTTCAGATATTAATTTTATTTTCTCTTCATTTTATTTTGTAAAGGAAATAAAGGAAAATAATGATATTGTCCAATTAAACTGCCCTAACCAGCCTCTAACAATATAATATTTAATCAGTTCACAACATGGCTTATAGAGACTATCAAGGTTCAAAACAACTCTGAACTCCACTGCTTTTAATACACCATAGTGTCTCAACTGGAAGCCTATTATACTGTATATAGAAAGTGACAGAGATAAGAGACAAGAAGATATTGCTACACAAAGACAAATGCTACTGCTTTTTGTGTGGGTGTATGTGATGACAACATATGGAAAAATTATGATTGGAACCAGGTATTGGATATGGTGATAATCATATCACCATAATAATCCTTAATAAAATAATCCTTATTTTATTATGTTTTATCTTGTTTCAAAATCTTACATTTTTACTTTGTAGTATTATCTGACCAAATTATTATTATTGTAGATCATATAATAGAAGTGGCCTCATCTTTTCTAGTACTATTACCTAACTGACTTACTAAAATCACAAAAGATTTGCCTTAATGCTAAGAGGAATGAGGTACAATGTGAATTTAAGTCCAAGTTAAAGATGCAAAATGAACATACTTCAGTAGTAGTAATGGTAAGCAAACTCTTTAACATAAGACAATTTTCACCATTCTGATACGACAGGACGTTACCTCTTGAAAACTGGCAGGAGAAATGTTTTCCAAAATAAGACAGAGACAAAAACCCAGGTTCTCTCACCAGAATCGTGTGTGGCAGCCTTAGACTTCATAGTTCCAATTTGCCCACTGACCTAACAACACAGAGCAAAGAGTAAGACATTAACCAAGTGAAATGGCTCATTAAGCACTCACACAGTCCCCTGGCAGTGTTAAAACTTGCTATTTACTGTGTCATTGCCAAATGTTTTCCCTTGCCAGTAAGAAGGGCCATAGAAAATGGACCCAGTGGAAGGGAATGTATGAACAGAACTGTGCCATTAACTTCTGCCAGCTTAATCAGTCCAGCATATAAATGTGGGCATATCAAAACAGTCAAATTCACAGAAGGATATATTTCTCTAACTAGAGAGGGAAAAGGGAAACAAAAATCAAACAACAGCAATACCCTAAAGAGCAAACACCACAATTTCTAGCATTTCAATGTTGTTTTAGTTTTCAAATGAAGTAAAAAATAACATGGAAAATACTAAGGAAGTGTTTCCAAGTTGAGTATTATTAGAAACATATTCAGTTCAGACTTCTTTTTTATTTCTGTTATGTTGAGAGACTGCCTGTATGTTTTTACTGGGACAAAACTAGTTGATGGCCCTTGAACATAAATCAGAAGTTTTTTTCTTATAGTATCTTATAGTCCTTGATATCCAGATCAAATTCACACGTACACACCAACTCAAACCAATCAAATCAATGCTGGATTGACAATCATGGCTCTTAGTTTAACTTCATATCCTTGGTATTGTCCTTTTCTCCTTGTTATCATTTTCTCATTTAAAAAAGTCAAATACATCAAAACAACAACAATATCACCCTTGTGTTAACTTCAGTTTGGTATAACACAGTAATTTAAATAAATAAGAAAATGAATGATAACAAACACAACAAAATTAACCCTTATTTTCAGTAATCTACTTTCAGATCAGTGTTCTCAGGCAATACCATCAAAACAAGTGTAACCACTTCAATATTACTAGATTAAACTCAATAATTTACAAAGTATTGGCATTATTATCAAGTGTTTCAAAACTTTTCTTGCCATAATCTGCCATTTTGCTGGTAAATAATTTCTGTGAGACTAAGAAGGAACTGAGTATATCCCTTGTCTTGACATGGTACCATTAAGATTATCAGCAAAATTTGAAAAGGACTTTTCCAGGCAGTGAACAAGGCATGGAATCAGTGCCTTTGTGTTTATACTATTCAGTCTGTGGGTAGAAAAGAAGAATATAATATCCATTATTCCTTAGTGAAGTCTCTAGTATTTCTAAGAATGAGACTTTACCCACCCTAATTCAGGTTACTCAGTAACAGAAGAATTTCTGAAATGTTCATTTTTTTCATCTCTAGAAAAAAAAATACATGCTGCTATTGCATCAAAATTCTGGTGTTGTTATTTTTAAGACTATGATATTTACTGTGGGTACTTATCCAATAAATTATCAACCAAAACATGTCAGTTTATTCTTTTTTTGTTCCAATGAGGTTATTTTACTTGTTTGGTTGGGCTTTTCTTTTCTTTCTTTTTTTTTTTTTTTGAGAAATTTGTTGTTTAAATACTGTTATAAGTAATTAGGCTAGTGGAATTTAAATGATCATATACATGTTAACATTGGTGACCTAGACAACTAAACTAATCTTAAGTAGATTATTTTTAAATAAAAGGCACATTTTCTCCTTTGCCATAGAATATCTCAAGGTCCTTGAGATCTTGTGACTGTCACTTTTTGAATGCATCCCTCTTTCTACTCTGCCAAAACTAACATTAAACTGAATATTGTCTTGCTACTCCTTGTTTTTCTTTTTAGTAGTGACTATCAGTCTTGACTACACATTGACATTACCTGAGGAGTTTCAAAAAAAACCTGATGCCTAGGATTCACCTATAGAGCCTCATATTTCCTTGGTGTAGAGTTCAGCCCTTATGTTTTATGACTGACAGGCTGATAGTACTTTTGACATAAAGCCTTAGCTCATGAATTCCTTATGTAAGGAATAGATACAGATCATAATATGCTCTGACTTGACTCTTTTGAGATGCCATTATAAAAGAAATGATGTGGAGGCCACAGTGCCTTCAGTCCATAGCTCCTTCTTTACAGACAAGAAGATATCAGCAATCTGCATTCTTATTCAGCCTTTTTACCTACATTGTTTTATCTGAGTTCTTATTCATCCCAGTTACTTAGTTATCAATAGTGAGCATGGAGCATTTGTGAAATGGGAAATTTGAATGGGAAAGCAGGTTGTCTATGGCAAGAAGAAGCTGCAGATGAGCTCCCCAGTACAAGAGGAACAACTTAAGCAGTTTCACAAGCCCAGCTAAAGGACTGGATGGGACTGCTACAGATTAAAATAAAATCATTGAGGGTGTCAATGTCCTCTAGTCACATACCACCAGGGATATAGTTATCAAGTTGGGTTTATTCCTTAATACAAGGAATGGGGAGCACTTGCCATGAGGAATTGCAATCATCTTGGGAAGAGGTATTAGTTATAGAGACTATAATAGAACTAGGGGAGTAGTTCTACACTGAGTACTGTCAGAAAGATGGGGCAATTCCATGATTGGGTATTTCAGTAATCTTAACATACAGGAGCTATGATAGCCAGGTGCTGGTGGATCAAGCCTGTAATCCTAGCTACTCAGGAGGTAGAGATCAGGACGATTGCAGTTTGAAGCTAGCCCAGACATGAGACCCTATCTTGAAAATACTTAACACAAACAGGGCTGGTGGGGTGGCTCAAGGTGTAGGTTTTGCACAGGGAACTTGTTTTGTGTTTTGATGGTCTCAGAGTGACCTTGTTTTGTGTTTATGTCCTTTGAATTGTATTTGTCCAGTTAGAAGAACATATGACCCCACTGTGAGCATTAAGCCACTTCATTGATGTCAAATTGTTTATTTTAGTCTCATCATTATAATGATCAAGTTATTGATTTAACTCACAAAAATGTAGAGACTGAGTTGGATGAATAAAAGACTAAAAGCAGAGAGACAAGTCACAAAATGAAATTGAAACAATAGTAAAGACTCTCCCAAAAAAGAAAAGTCCAGGACCTAATGGATTTTCTGCTCAATTCTATCAGACCTTTAAAGAAGAACTAATACCAATCCTCCTTAAACTGCTCCACAAAATAGAAAGGGAAGGAAAACCGCCAAACACATTTTATGAAGCCAGTATTACACTTATCCCAAAACCAGGCAAAGACACCTCCAAAAAGGAGAACTATAGGACAATCTCCTTAATGAACATTGATGCAAAAATCCTCAACAAAATAATGGCAAACTGAGTACAACAACACATCAAAAAGATCATTCACCATGACCAAGCAGGCTTAATCCCAGGAACGTAGGGGTGGTTAAACATACAAAAATCAATAAACGTAATAACACATTAACAGAAGCAAAGACAAAAACCACATGATCATCTCAATAGATGCAGAAAAAGCCTTTGATAAGATCCAAACCATTTCATGATAAAAGCTCTAAGAAAACTAGGAATAGAAGGAATGTATCTCAACATTATAAAAACTATATATGACAAACCTACAGCCAGCATTATACTTTAAAGGAGAAAAACTGAAACCATTCCCTCTAAAATCAGGAATGAGACAAGGATGCCACTATCTCCATTCCTATTCAACACAGTACTGGAATTCCTAGCCAGAACACTTAGGCAAGAAGAAGGAATAAAAAGAATACAAATAGGTAAAGAAATTGTCAAAATATCAGACAATATGATCCTATACCTTAAAGACCCAAAAACCTGTACTCAAAATCTCCTAGACACCATCAACACTAGCAGGATATAAAATCAACATAGAAAAATCATTAGCATTTCTACACACTAATAATGAACAAACTGAGAAAGAATATAAGAAAACAATTCCATTTACAATAGCCTCAAAAAAAATTAAATACCGAGGAGTAAACTTAACAAAGGATGTGAACGACCTCTACAAGGAAAACTATAAACTCCTGAAGAAAGAGATTGAGGAAGACTATAGAAAGTGGAGAGATCTCCTATGATCATGGACTGGTAGAATCAACATAGTAAAAATGTCAATACTCCCAAAAGCAATCTACATGATTAATGCAATTCCCATCAAAATCCCAATGACATTCATCAAAGAGATTGAAAAATCTACCGTTAAATTTATATGGAAACACAAGAGACCATGAATAGCCAAGGCAATACTCAGCAAAAAGAAAAACGCTAGAGGTATCACAACACCTGACTTCAAACTATATTACAAAGCAATAACAATAAAAACAGCATGGTACTGGCACAAAAACAGACATGAAGACCAGTGGAACAGAATAGAGGATCTGGATATGAAGCCACACAACTATAACCAACTTGTCTTTGACAAAGGCACTAAAAATATACTATTGAGAAAAGACAGCCTCTTCAACAAAATCTGCTGGGAAAACTGGTTAGTAGTCTGCAAAAAACTGAAACTAGATCCATGTATATCACGCTATACCAGTATTAACTCAAAATGGATCAAGGACCTTAATATCAGACCCCAAACCCTAAAGTTGGTACAGGAAAGAGTAGGAAATACTTTGGAACTAATAGGTATAAGCAAGGACTTTCTCAATGGATCTGCAGCAGCTCAGCAACTAAGAGATAACATAGACAAATGGGACTTCATAAAACTAAAAAGCTTCTGCTTAACAAAAGAAATGGTCTCTAAACTGAAGAGAACACCCACATAGTGGGAGAAAATATTTGCCAGCTACACATAAGACAAAGGACTGATAACCAGAATATATAGGAAACTCAGAAAACTAAACTCTCCCTAAATTAATGAACCAATAAAGAAATGGGCAAGTGAACTAAACAGAACTTTCTCAAAACAAGAAGTTTAAATGGCCAAAAAACACATGAAAAAATGCTCACCATCCCTAGCAATAAAGGAAATGCAAATTAAAACCACACTGAGATTCCACCTCACCCTGTTGGAATAGCCATCATCAGCAACACCACCACCAACAGGTGTTGGCGAGGATGCGGGGAAAAAGGAACCCTCTTACACTGTTGGTGGAAATGTAAATTAGTACAACCACTCTGGAAAAAAATTTGGAGGCTTCTTAAAAATCTAAACATAGATCTGCCATCTGATCCAGCAATACTATTCTTGGGGATATACCTAAAGGAATGCGAGACAGGTTACTCCAGAGTCACCAGCACACCCATGTTTATTGCAGTACTATTCACAATAGCCAAATTATGGAAACAGCCAAGATGCCCCACTATTGATGAATGGATTAAGAAAAAAATGTGGTATTTATACACAATGGAATACTACTCAGCCATGAAGAAGAATGAAATCTTATCATTTGCAGGTAAATGGGTGGAACTGGAGAATATCATTCTGAGTGAGGTTAGCCAGGCCCAGAAGACCAAAAATCATGTGTTCTCCCTCATATGTGGACATTTGATCAAGGGCAAACACAACAAGGGGATTGGACTTTGATCACATGGTGAGGCAAGAGCACACAAGAGAGGTATGAAGATAGGCAAGAAACCCCCCCCCCCAAAAAAAAAAAGATAGCATTTGATGCCCTCAATGTAAAGGAACTAATGCAGAAACTTTAAAGTGACAGAGGCCAATAGGAGAAGGGGACCAGGAACTAGAGATAAGGTTAGTTCTAGAGGAATCAATTTAGAATGTAACACATATGTACAGGAAATTAATGTGAGTAAACTCCCTGTATAGCTATCTTTATCTCAACTAGCAAAAACCCTTTGTCCTTCCTATTATTGCTTATACTCTCTCTTCAACAAAATTAGAGATAAGGGCAAAACAGTTTCTGCCTGGTAGTGAGGGGGGCTGGGGGAGAAGGAGTGGGCAGGAGAAAAGGGAGGGAGCTGGGGGAAAGGGGAAGAAATGACTCATACATTGTATGCACATATGAATAAAAGAAATAAATTAAAAAAAAATTATTTTCATGGGTATTGAAATCTCTTTAAGAGCCAGATTTGTAGAGTTGTGTAATGTTACATAAAGTTTCATTTCAGGGTTTGCCTAAAAGACAAAATGCTTCCATGTGATGTATTAAAAAAATCAGTCATTAATTTGGTCACAGTGTTGAAATAAAGTTTTCATTAAATACTGGCAATGTCAAAAATTTATATGTTATGAGAAATTAAAATAGAAAGCTGACCTTTTGAAATTGAGTTATTAAGTATTTCTCACTTAAACATGTTTTATACTCTGGCTAAGTCTCTTGAATAAAATATGGTTTATGTGTATATTTATCTGTGGAATAGTAAATGAAACATTCATTTAATACACTAGCAATTTGGTAGCATGGGAATAGTTTTAGAAGTTCATTGCAATAACCTACGACATTTGAAAATAGGAAAAAGGCCATTCAGTTTAATAGAGCTGCTTGTCATCATGCATATTAGATGTATTTTTTCATATAGCAAACTAAGTGAACTTTATACTGGATCATTTTGATCCTATCTCTCTATTGTAATACAAAAAGCCTAAACATATTGCCTAGGTTGAAATAGTCAAACTTTACATTTTATGTTTAACAGAATTTGGAAACTTGATTGTCACAGTTCATTTGTTGCAGACAAGTTTAACAAAAAACCATTGACTTCCACACTTTTAATATTTTTATGTCATTGAACCATTTCAATAAGTCAGATGCTAGACATTTCATAAAACATCAAGTTTAATTAAGAACTGAAAAATTCCTTAAATGTGGGAATGTAAGGATGAGTAAAAGTCAATGAAGCCTAAAAGCCTCTCTTGGAAACCCCTAAAACTCCATACATTGACTCTAAACAGCTTTCTCAGTTTTATGTAGCAATTGGGAAACACCTTGAAAATAAACTAAGGATTTGTTCTCTTCTGTCAATACAGAAGTTTCAGTCTTGTGAAGCCTTTTATAATTTTTATATGTTACATTTTTAAAAATTAAAGAAAATATTGTTCTCATATGAATGTGTTTGTTATTTCTATTGTAATTTTAAAAGGTAACTTCAAAATTTTCTTTCTAAGCAAAACATATTTTTGTATATGCAATTTATGTATAATTTTGTATATACAAATATATATAGGATGGATAGATTTATCAGTTTTCAATTGAAATGTATTGAACAATAAATTTTAAATTTAGCAATAAAATGAAGCTCTCAAAAACCCAATAATAAAATCAAAAATCATCTTTGAAGAAGAGTAAAATAGCAGGATCCTTGTCCAGGTTGGCTTTGGCAAAAAATGAAACCTTATCTTAAAAATAACCAGAGGAAAAAAAGAGTTGGATTTGTGGCTCATGAGGTAGAGCAAAGCACTGAGTTCAAACCATGTACTACACAAAAGAAAAAACAAGTATCTCAAACACATAATATGCTATTCCAACTCTCCTTGCTCAGAAATACACTTCAGAAACTATTAATCTTCATAAACAAGCAATTTTCTTTTGTAGTCTTGTCTATTTTCGATTCCATCTTTGGTGAAGAAACGATCACAGCTGATGATCTGTTTAAAGGCTACATTAGCCCTCTAATTCCAGGCTTTTAATTTTTCATCATATATCTCTTTCTCCAAAGTTTTATATACCATTGGGATATTTTGATATAAAAAAAATCACAAATATCAATAATGAGATATTAAAAACTTTTTTTCAATAACTAGGGCATACTTTTTTGTCATATTTTTCATAAGCTCAAATAAAAATGAAAACCAAAATTATTTGGCTCAAATCTTAAGACTAAAAATACTAGTTTTAGCCTAAAACTATAGTTTGCATGAAGACTGCCCTGAAAATATAGGGAGGAGGCTATCCAACAACTTTTTTTTCTTTCTCTTTTTAAATAAAAGATTTGCTCAGGAAAAAACAAAGTGTATGTCTTATTATTTTTATTCATTTGCATGTTCCATCTCTGCATTGTTAGCAAATAAGCGTAACTTCATCTGTCAATATGTAACAGTTTCAAATGATTCATTGAAAGTGGACAGTAAGAATCATGCAACTGGAAAGAATGATAAGAAACCATTTCACGTGTTCCCCTCACTAGATTTATTTTATCTAAATCTTCTCTAGAGTCTTCATAAGGGCCTTTGGCATAAATACAAAACTCTTAGGAGACTCGTAGTGCTTTACTAAATCTCCACCACGGTATTCATAAACAATTTTCATATGTGAGTATAGACTATTTACCGTCTGTTGTTTTCCAGTTGTGAAGTTAAAATTTAATTACAACTACAACTGAAGTTTGCATATTTCAGTTTTTTTCATCTACTCCTTCTGGCAGTTTACACAAAAACTAGCCCTATAAAAAAACATGAATTCTCAGAACCTAGTCAAGAGAAACTGCATAAATACTTTCCAGGACTGTAATTTATTTAAAAAGTAGTTTTATTGTGGGTAAAACTGATAAATTGCACATATTTAAAGTATAAAATTTGATAAATTTTCTCATATGTATACATCTGGGAGAGCATCATCCTAATAAAATAAAGGGACATAGCTTTCATAGTCAAAGGTATCTTTATGTCCCATTTGACTCCTAATCTTTTATTGTCACTGTAGTTCAAGTTACATTTTTCCATGTTATTTTTGTGGAATAGCACACGTTTGTTTTGCCCTCATACTCTACATAATTATTTTCAGATTCACATGGGTCATTGCATATATCAGCGTTTTATCCATTTCCTTGAGGTAAATATAAATTTACTTCAAATAACATTTCTTTTTCAGAGTTACTTTTGGGTATTGCAATTCCCTTATGCTTCCATGTAGACTTTTTCAATTGAAAATCTTGATGCTATAAAATGTATTGAATATTGAGAAATATTGGAGAATTGAAGTTTTAGTGATTTTTAGTCTTCTGACATAGGAATACAGTCTACTTTTCCATTAAATTAGGAATTATTCACTCACAGCAATGCCATGTAATTTTCAGTGCATGTATCTTGCACATATTTTATCAGTTGTATCCCTAAATATTTCAAGATTTTATGTTTCTGTAGGTGGAATTTTATAATCTTTTTGAAAGTTTTGTCTAAATTTATTTTTAACTGATACATAAAAACCTAAAAGAAATCATATTGCTGGGTAACATGCAATGTTTTGATTAATGTATATATTTTATAATGTTTCGATCAGGTTAAACATATCTGTCTACTCACACATTAATCATTTCCTATGGTAAAATCAAAATCTTTTCTTTTTTTTTTTTTTTTTCATTTTTCTTTTATTATTCATATGTGCATACAAGGCTTGGTTTATTTCTCCCAATCAAAATCTTTTCTCCTTGCCTTTTGAAACCTTCAAGACATTATTATTACCTGTAGGCACCCTATTGTGAAAAGGTACTATTACTAAATTCAATTGCTTATTATCTGTTGCTAGTATGTAGAAATATAACTCAATTTTGCATGTTAATTTTTCATCATCCAACTTTACTCAATTATCAGTTTCATAATTTTTTTAAAAAATTAATGTATTCTCTATGTAGATGATTCTGTTCTCTGCCAATAGTTTTTTTTTCCCTTTCATTCTGAATGTTTTTCTTGTCCTTTTCTTGTTTTATTGCTTAAGCTAGAATCTTTAAAACAATGATGTGTAGAGCTTATGGGGAAACATTTAATCTTTCACCATTAAGTAGGTATTAATTGCCTGGCTGTTTAACAGAACCTTCATCAAATCATGTCTGTTCCTTTGAGTTCTAGTTTATTATGATTTTTTCTTTCAGTACTGGGGTATGAACTCAGGGCCTTGTACTCGCTAAGCAAGCACTCCACCACTTAAGATAAACCACCAGCCCTTTTGCTTTAAGTTATTTTTCAGATAGAATCTCATGATTTTTTCCACAGACCCAGTCTTGGACCACAATCCTCTTACATACGCCTCACACATGGCTTGGATCGCTATTGTTCACCAACATACCCAGTCTGTTTGTTTAAATGGCTTTTCCTTTACTTTTTGCCAGGCTAGCCTTTAACTGCAATCATCTTGATCTCTATATCCCAAGTAGATGGATTACAGGTATGAACCACTACACCTAACCCTTTAAGAAAATAGAAATGGTTGTTGAATTTCATCAAATCCATTTTCTATGTTTTTCAGGTGATCATTGGGTATTTATTTTTTATTTGTTTCCAAGGTAAATTAAATTCATTAATTTTTAAATGTCAAAAGAACCTTGCATTCTCAGAATAAACTCTAATTCATCATGTTATTCTTTTATGTAGCTATTAAAATAAACTTTTTCAAATTTTGGCTAGAAGTTTTTTTATACATATATATTCTTTGGGGACATTGGTTTTCAGCATTTTATTCTGATAGTATAAGTTTTTATTTTTGTAAAATTTCAAAGCTGGCCTCAGAAACAGATCTGCTTACTATTCCCTCCTCTTCATTGTTCTGGAAATGTTTGCATTGAGTTAGCATTATTTCTGCCTTAAGTATTAGCTAGAAATTATTAGAGAAGACTTTTTAGTTTGTGGTTCTATTTGTGAGAGTTCTTTAAATTACTAATTCACTTTATTTACTATGTATAGGATTGGACTGTCTGTATTTTCACTTGAATGAGTGACAGTTTGCACCTTTTAATAAATGTTAAATGTTCCTTTGATTTCTAAGATACTAAATGTGTCTTACACATTTCAATACTACACTTTCAATATTTGTGGAATCTGTAGTGATGTCACATCTATCATTCTTAATTTTTTTCTCACAAGGCTGACTAAGCTAAGTTTATTCTTCTCAAAGAACCAATTCTGAGTTTCTTTGATTTTTGCTATTTTTTCTGTTCTCTTATTATTTTATCATTTTTCATAATTTATTTCTTTTTTCTTACATTGTGTTTCATTGTCTCTGCTTCTACTTCAATTTAGAAGATGATGTCATTGTTTTGAGATATTTCTTTTCAGGTGTAATGATTTAATTTTATAAATATTTTACTAAGTATACTTTAGTGAAATGATGTATTTTGTTATATTTCTATTTTCAAACATTTCACAATGCATTATCTATCTGGTTCTTAATTATTTAAGGATTTTTTTCCCATTATCTTTCTATTATTTTTTCTCCTTTAATTCCATTGAGTCAAGGAATATACTTTATATAACTTAATGTCTTTTAAATTTGTTGAGAGTTATATTATGGTTCAGAATATGGTTGGTCTGGATTAGTGGTTTGACAAGTCTTCAAAAGTATTGCTGATGTAAAACCCTTCAAACTTCCTTGGTTTATCTGATGACTTATGATTTCTGAGTTTTCCAGTCTGGCTGATAGGAAGAGATAATATATCTAACTCATTCATTGTTAGCACTAAACACCACCTTTCAAAAGCTTTCCCTTTTCTTTTTTCTTTTGACTTTAGGGAGCATCTTCATATGCATACTGATTAATATTTTGAATTGGTAAGAGGCATTTTCTAAAGACATCTGCAGCTCTCTTTGCAGCTCTCACCTCTCTGGTACTCCGCCCTATGAATGCCATCTATTCTTGCCCAACTCAGCTCTGTATCCTCTACTTGGGAGCCTACTAGTCCCTCCTTCCTTTGCCATAGGGTAGAGATTTTCAAGACATTAAGTTGGTTTCCTGTTTTTTATGGATTTTTGTCCTTCATTGCCTGATGCCCTATGTCTTGATACACTTATTTCATACATATTTATAATTGTTTCAAGTAGGAGGACATATGTAATCCCTGCTATTCACTTTTCACTGGCATTGGAAGTGTTTTCTCTTTGTTGTTTTCTGTAGGTACGTGTAAACTGCCAGACTAGACACCACAATTTCTATTCTCAATTCTAGGAAATCTTCATGAAGGTCAAGGTAGACAAAGGTGATGTCTGGCATGGCAGAAGCTACTATAAGGATGTTAGGTCATCCTAAAAAGGCACAAAACATGGAATATACAAAATATTTTCAAGCCATGAAAACATTAGAATGAAGCATTTTGAATCTTATTCATCTATTATATTGAGGAAGATTGTAGAAATTAATGTTAAATTTCAAGAGGTTACAAATATTGCTTACAGATGCCACGAATTTAACATTGTTTTACAAACTTATGAACAAATTATCAAGTGGGAGAAAATTGTATTTGCTGACATTAAAATGTGTCAAGCTATTTTACAACAAAATATGACAGGCAAAAAATTCAACATTCTCAAGGGTTCACCTGAAAGTCTCAGATGTTTCTTAATGCCTCTTTTAATTGTTAAATCAAATTCTAATTTTTTTCCTCTAGCTGTTAAAACCTCAGCATAAGGGTTACTTCTATCTGCCTTCCTGACTTCTGGGCCTTGTTCTCTTAAAGACTGCCTCTGGAGCTCTTTGATTTCTTTAGTTATGTATTTTTAGTATTTTGTATAGCTTTATTTGTTTTCTTGGTGATAGATACATTGGTGTGTGAACCTATCAACAATATTACACAGAACTATATATTCTCAAATGTGAGTGAAAGAGTGAAATAGCTGGCACACACTTTAATTGAAATTGTATCCAGGGAAATTTGATTGAGCCAAAGAGACACCTTGTATAATCAGCAAAAATGTAGTACCTCCATGCTTACCTGGTAGAGGCATAGACCATCTCTAGGAAGTAAATGAGCACTAAGAATTGTCATAACTTTTATGAGAGTAGGTTTTTTAAAAGTAAGTAGACTTGTGTCTTATCTGTCCACAAAAGTACAGCCTTAACAACAGATTAATCCTGACCACATGATTAGGACCACATTAGAACAAAGTCAAAATTAATAAGTTATTAGAACACAGAATGAGAAAGTAGAGCTTGCAAGGTAAGGAGAAATCTTTGAGATTATTCTTGAATGTGGTTTGATGTGCTTACTGTAGAGGAATAAATATGGTAATCACTATGGGAAAGGGACTAGGAAGTAGTGAAGAGGTCTGGGAGAAATGAACCAATGTGGGTTGTCATACACATGTTCATGGAAGCAACGCTAGGAATCTCTCTATATAGCTATCTTTATCTCAAACTAGCAAAAACGCTGTCTTTCTTATTATCTCTTCTGTTTTCTCTTCAACAAAATTGGAGAACAAAGGGGCAGCCCAAACAATGTATACACATGTGACTAAATGTAAAAGCATTGAAATAAAATTTTTTTAAAAAAAGGAGGTAAGTTCAAAAGTGGAATGTAAAACTACATGATGTGGTGGGTTTGTCCCCTTTTCTCCAAATGAGTAAAATTCTTAGATAAAACACAAGCAGATAACAAATTGATTTTTAAACACTCCATGTTGCCTATTCTCATAGAAAATTATGTCTTTGGAAATAAGCTACCACTAGAAAATTGCAAAGCTTAGAAATAGGTAGAACCAACAGATGCAACATGGGAGAGTATTTAAGCATCCCAAATTTAATACAATAAAACAATATAAGGGTTTTTAAAGTATATGTACCTGTAACTATTAAAGAACAAATGAGAAATATTTAAATTGTGGGGCTAAAATGTAATGAAAAAATGATATAACAAAACTTACATAATAATAAAATATTCATGGTGGGAAGGTAATTACATTACATAGTGAGATTTAAACATTCTAAAAATAAAATTAGTGAACTAGAAGGTATATCTAAGGAAATGGCTCATGAGAAACAGAGGCAGAAACTATCAAAGAAAAAGAGGAGACAGGAAGATAACCAATGTTTTGACATGTCTAATGAATTTTTAGAAAAAGAAAATTGAAAACAGAGTTGATATGGTTTTTAATAAATGAAATAGGAAATGACACAAAATAAAATAGGACATGTCACTTGCAAGATGACACTTAGATACATTGCAATGGCAAGTTTTGAAATAACAACATATTACAGTCAAAGGGAAAATTCAAACAGATGCAAATTTGATTTTATGAGACAGTTGCTAATGATTAAACCTGTACCTGATTTTTCACTACAAATACTTAGAAACCAAATGACAATCATGTTCATTTGCTTTTCTGCTGTACTGTGTTTTCTTCCTCCATCCATACATGCTCCCCAGTCTCCATCTCTACCTTACCCACCAGCTCTGCAGGGTGGAGTGGGGAGGACACAAGGACATTTCCCAATCAGAGCTCATGTCTGCAGATCTTGTCAGTCCAGCAAGGGCCATTCCAAGGACATTTCAATGTCAAATATTTCTTTTAATTATTTTCATTTTATGCTTTCTAATTTTTGTATTAAATGAAACCCAAGGCATTGAGAGTAGATTAGAAATATCTTTTTTAATGCTACATTCCTTTATATTTGAGGCTTTTTTGTATTTGACCCATTGTTTGTATGCTAATTAAATTTGAAAGGACAATAATATTTCAGTAAATGATTTTCAAATCTTAAGTAACAGCTTAAAAATAATGAAAGCCTAGGGTTTAGTGCATACTTGTGTGCCAATCACCATCCAAACTGCTTTGCTTACATTATCTAACTTAATCCTTAAGCATTTTAATATTGTTGAAATACTTATTTCACATTTGGATAAACATGAAAGTGATGATCAGTGATGGTCAGTAGAAATCTCACAGAGAGCAGATAACTGAACCAAGATTTGAACCTCTGTAGTGTTAATCTAAATTAACTATATGCTTATTTTCATAATTCAAGAAAAATATCTATAATTATCTAACTTACAGGGGAAATTAATGTAAAATAAAATTAACTTACTTGAAATTTGAAAATTAACATTAGTTAGATAGGTATCAGTTCTGTGTGTCTTTCGTGTATGCCTGATTGCTATAAGCAAATCACTGAGAACAGGAAGACCTAACAGTCATAAGACACCGAATCCTCATTTATGTATCACCATCTGGAGTGCAGGGAGATACAGCATTACCCTGTTGTGGAGAGGGTGCTGTTTTTCACTCCCTGCTTTGTTAGAACAAGCTTTCTCTATTGCTCCTGGTTATTACTAAAACTAACTGGGCTTAACTGGGGGTGAATGGAGATTCAGAAAAGACACAGGATAGACAGACAGACAGAAAGTGGAGTCAGGTGTGTTAGGCACTTGGGTGGACACGCCTAACCCTCATTGCTTCTTTTCTCTGTCTTTATTCTTTAAGGCCTTACTCCTTGCAGTTCTTTAAAACTTGCTTCTTGCCTAATTGCTCTGGTTAGGAGTTCCAGTATTATGTTGATTAGGAGTGGAGATTGTGGGCATCTTTGTCTCATTCCTAAAACTTGCTCAAAACCTCTTTCCTGAGACTCGCACTGTCCCATGTTTTCTCTTAGCTTATCTTTAGCTTAATCGCTCTTAAAGTCTTTTGCCCCCAGATTTGCAGCTTTTCTTTAGCTTGCTCTCTTTAGCTTTCTTACAGCCTCAGTGCTCAGACTGGCAAAGTCTGGGTCCTTTCTTGCACTGTCCCATGTTCTCTTTGGCTTTTCTTTAAAAAAGCCTGTCTTAAAGTTCTTTCTTTGGCTTTGGTTTTCTAAGACCTATGTTAAAGTTCTTGGTGCAGACTTTCTATCAACCCCTCTTTAACCATTCTTTTCCCTTCAGTAATTCTTTTCCCGTTGGCAACTCTTTTTCTGTCAGTAATTCTTTTCCCTCCCAAAAGCTTCCCACAGAAAAAAGCCCAAAGCAAAAGAACCAAGCCAAAGCCCCCTAAAACCCTCCAAAGCAAAAAGTTCTCATGCCCACTTCAGCAGGTCTTTTTATGTCCAATTGCAAACAAGGTGGATGGAGCACAGGCTCTCAGAGAGGGGCATGATATTCTAACAGGAGAAAACTGCTTTCCTGCTTCTCTGAACGCAAACAACTTAGGAGAAACAGCTGTTCTGCTTCGGGAGCTGTGCCAATCTCAGAAAAGCAGGTGAGCCACATCTCACCTTGCTTGTGTCCAGTTCTCATAGGCTTTAATCTGCTCTCCACACTGTTGTTTACAGGAGTGAGAAAATTATAGCATAAGGCTCCTTCTTAGAAGAGTGGAAAAATGAAAAAAGAGTAAGCTAGGTAAATACAACAAAAGACGAGGACTTAAGGTTTTTTCTTACTGTATTAAAGTCTTTAAAAAATGTAACATAGTCTTATTGTGCTTTTGTTTAATATATTTGATATGGAGCTGTTCAGATTTTATCATTATTTTTTATGGCTCTGATATTTTTAGTTTTTAACTTGTTTACTAATTCAAAATAATAGAGATTTCATAATGATTGTTCTCTTAAAGCTTAGATTTAAGCTTATTTTAAATTGTAAGAATTACTGAGCAAATTAACATTTTTGAGATAGTGTCTAATTAAGGTAGCACAGGCTGGCCTTGAATTTGCAATCTTCCTGAGTGCTGAGATTAAAGAACTGCAACACATGCCCAGCTCAAAAATTAACTTTTAAATAAGCTTGTAAATGAAATGGTCTACTCACTTAAGAAAGTAAAATATTTCCATATGCTGCAATAAATATCCTGGTTTAAAGTAAAATAGTACTGAGCTTACTTTTTGGTTATGATAGCTTCCGCAGCAGTATCTCCACTTCTCCATATTATGCATTTGGTTAAGTTCTTCCATAAATGTTTGATGATATAAATATCACTGACTTTTGTTTGTTTGTTTTTTGCTTTTCTTTTTTTAAATTCTTTAAATTTTTGTTATCATAATTCTTACAAACACATAATTCAAAATTTTTGTGAACTCGATAATTCTAACAAGTATCTTAATTCTATATTGAAATTAACATGCAAACATTCTTATCTCTCTACAAGAGAATATTTCTCATTTTATGAAATTTTTAACTAAGAAGTTAATTCTGTCTCATGCAATATACCGTAGTCTGTTACTAATGCCTAGATGTCTCCAACTGAGTTTAAGTTTCAACGTATATCAGGAACAGAGGTATTGGTACAGTCAATTCTGCAAAAGGCAGGAGATTAAGTATAAAAATTTTCACTTGGAAGTTTGAAGCATACATTTCTTAAATCAATAATCCAAGTGAAGAATTTTATTTCAATATGTCACTAAGAATCAGAACACCTGGCTACTAGGTGACTTTGTGTTATTTACAATCACTAAGACCTTAGATAAATCACTTCATTAATTCAGTTATAGCTCTATAATCTAATAAACCAGAAGATAAAACTAAAAATACATATTTAACTTCATATCTTTTTACTTTTTAGAAGCAAAAATTTATTTTTCTTAAACTACAAGAAAAACAATACAATTACATAGCTCAAGCTTTCATATTCAGAAAAGTTTGAGGCATCTCCTGACTTCAACAGTACCTAAGCTGTTTGATGGTGAAAGTTGTCTCCAGTCCCCACTTGATAAGCAAAGTGCATGTTAGTTCATTCTGCTTAGTTAGGTTGTTTTTTATGCTGTCAAAGGACCACTTCATTACTAATGATTTGTGTCTGTACTAAAGTGCATTCATGCTTAGAATATTGCCATAATATATTGACAAAGGATTTTATCGCTGGCAGTGTGCTAATTGAAACTCTTTATACCACTGTTAAATAAAACAAAACTGAATAAATGCAGCATGGTAATTTGGCCAGTAAGTTTCTCTCATATTGCTGGTCTTTAAATTCATATTATAATCAAACCAGAGCAGAAAGTTAGGAAATTATCTGCACAACCAAGGAAAAGAAAAATTTTAGTGAATAGTTTTATAACTATCACTGCTACTTTAAGTAGAACAAATGGTTAGCCAAACTTATTCCTCATATCAAAGGTAGGTATTTTAAGGTTCTGATTTAAAATATTTCTAGTAGATTGGATCAGAAGAAATAAATATGTATTTATTAAGCAAATAATTTATTTGAACACATAGTTCCAGAGGATGTAGTAACTCTTTGCTATTCTCTATCTTCCTTCTCTCTTTAAATCATTGGGTATTAATTTTATCCTAAATTAGTAATTCCAGATATGACTGCTCTCTTGATGCCTAACTTCTAATTTAATAATTGCAGATCTGACCTCTCTCTTGACTTCTAACTTGTATATTGAATTACCTACTTGAAATAGCCTTTTAGACACCCAGTAGACACCATAGGCTTAACATAAATAATGTAACTCTTAGTTTGACTCTTTTCCAAATCTGCTTTGTTCTCAGCATTCTCTGATGAAATATGTTGCCCAGGCCAAACACACATAGGAGATAACTATTTTATCAGTTCTACTTATGATCAGAAAATGATATGAACCATAACTTTAATCCATCCATTGTTACTTGGTGACTGCTGTCACAATCCAGGCCACAATCATTTTGCAACTGGACCGTCATCTTATCTTTTGGTTTCCTACTTTTAGAATCTACTCTCATCACGACAGGCTCTTCTTCCTTCAAAATAATTGATTATAAAAATGTAAAAGACAAGTGATAGAATAGTAAAAGGAAGAATCTTGTAGTCATTACTCACTTCAACTAAAGGAAACATATATGATTTCAATATTCTTTAAGAAAAGAGGACATTATAGATTATACTATATAAACACCTTAAGGTATTTTTTTTCTCTCTTGAAATTCTTTCTGTTTCTGCTAGAATTAAAATTTTTCTAACACACTCAACTTCTCAGATACATATTTATGTATCTATAACATGAACACATAATAGTATTATAAATATTTTCAAATCTTATGTAAATTTTATTATAGTCTATATGTCCTTTGCTAACATAAAAGTAAAAATCATATTAAGGCACTATTCAGTATTCCTAGGTTTATAAAAATCCTAGAAATGTGTATTGAATTTTTTTCAACTTCTATAGTTTTGTACATAATTCTATTTTTTTTGCACATGAATTTTTTTCATGGGAGTGAATTAATTTGGTAAATTTCCAGATGTTTAAAAGGTTAGTTATTAAAAAGAAACCAATTTACAATGAAAAGTTATTGTGTTAGCTCTAATTTAATTTTTTTATCACCTTATCTTCATTTTTTATATCTGTAAGTAAAATTGGTTATGATTTTAATTTTATACTATTTTCTACTAAATTTGTTAGTATGTTATATTGACATAAAACATGAAGTAAATTTTTCAAGACTGGCTGTGGTGATTCACATCCATAATCCCAGCTATCCAGGAGATAGAGATAGGGGGAATCTCAGTTCAAGGACATTCTGGCAAAAAGCTATCAAGACCCTATCTCAAAGTACAAGCCTGACATGGTACTATACTTCTATATACCAGCTACTTCAGAGGCAGAGATAAGAGGATCCCTGTCTAAGACAAGCCCAGGCAAAAGGGCCATACCTTACCTAAAAAGCAAACTAAAGAAAAAAGGACTGGAATGTGGCTCAAGTTGTAGAACATTTATGTAGCAAGCAGGAAGACCTGAGTTCAAACCCCAGTCTTTAAAAAAAAATTTCCACATTTTTGCCCTCATTGGAACACTTAAAATATAATAGAAGTTATTTGGTTCTTTAATTTTTTGAAAGAAAATTGCTATGGATTTTATAAGTAGTTCTTTAATGTACTTGTCAAGGACTTCTGAATTTGTGAGGACATTCAGGTTTTCACAACTATTAGCCAGTATTTGATTTATATTTAAACTAAAACTCCATTTTTTAGATTTTAAATATGTCAGCATACAGATAAGATTTTCTCAAATTTTTAAATCTTTCAAAAATATATTCATGTCCATCTTTTCAATTTCTTAAAAAAATTCCTTTCTTTTCAATATTATCTTTCTATAATTTTTTAATGCCTTAGTTATACTTGCTTGACACATGTGGATACTAGTCTCCAGTAAACATCTTAAATTTTGGCATTTAATTATTTCCCATAATCTATTCTTAATTTCTATTTTTTTGTTTTCTTTGACACCATTTTTCTAATATTTTGATTTAACTCCTAAGTTTATTATTTTCCTTTCACTTGGAATATGTGAATAACTAAGATCCACTACATTTTGTAACAATTACACCCGTGGCTAAATGCTGCAAAGCAAAACAAAGTGTTATGTGGTAGCTATTTTCTAAACAGATTATAATTTCAATTTTATTTCCCTTTTAACACAGGATCTCAGGCAATGTTCTGCATTATCCAAGTTTTTAAATATTAAAAAGTCATTAATTTCTGGTTTTCTAGCTTGGTAGTCATTGACTATGGCCTTAGAATTTCTACTTTTGAAATTTGTTATGAATTTCCTTATGGCCATCACAATAATATGATTTAGTTACTGTTACATAGCTACCGGGAATTAAATTTCCTCATATTATAACATAAAAATATTAGTATATGGCTATTAAATTAATCATATATATTATGTTATTCTGATCTTAGTTAGTAGGTTTAGATATAATTATGTTGTTTGCATAGTTTTACATGCCAGAGAAATTGGCAGAACATTTAAAGAGATTAATATATGGAAAACAGTTAATTGTTTCCTTTGATGTATAGAATTTTTTAATTTGATGCAATCCCATTTGAAAATTCTTCCTCTTATTTCCTGAGTCATTAGAGTTCCATGCAGAAAGTTGCTGCCTTTCCCTTTATCTTGCAGTGTTTTCTCGTAATAGTTTCAAAGTTCTATGTCTTACATTAAGATCTGTGATTCATTTCAAATTGATTTTTCTATGGGGTGAAAGATAGGAACTAGTGTCAGTACTTTATATGTGGATATTCCAGTTTTCCCAACAACATTTGTTGAAGATTCTGTCTTTTCTCCAACATAGGTTTTTGAAATCTTGGTAGAATTTCAGGTGGCTATAGGTGTGTGTCCTTACTGCAGGGAATTCTATTTCTTTGGTCGGTGTTTTTATTCCACTACTACTGTTTTTGTCACTATGAGTCTGTTGTGAAATTGGATGGCAGGTATTGCTAGCCTTGCTCTTTTTGATCAGGATTTCTCTGACTATCTGGGGCCTTTTATGTTTCTATATGAATTTTAGAATTGCTTTTTCAATTTCTCTGAAGAATGACATTGAGACTTTTTTCAAGAATTTATTTTAGTAACACAGGATAAATTATAGACCAGGTGTAGGGAAGAGAGAAACATTTCCTGTTCCCCCAACATTGAGGTTTTGATGGGCATTGCATTGAATCTGTAGATTGCTTTGTGCCATTCTAGGAACATGGGAGGCTTTTCTGTCTTTCTAACTTCTGGCATCTTCACTTTCTTTACTTAAAAAAAAAATAGTTTCCAATATAGTGGTTTTCACCTTCTCAGTCAAGTTTATTCTTAGGGTTTTTTTTTATTTGAGGCTACTATGAATTGGATTGGTTTTCCGATTTCTTCCTAAGCCACTTTGAAAATCAGAATGGAGGGTTTCTCAAAAAACTAAAAGTAGAACTGTCAAATGAGCCTGCTATACTACTTCTGAGCATTTTTCTAAAGGAGCATATGTCAGCATACAATAGAGACACCTGCACACACATGTTTATGACAGCAGTCTTTAAAAAGCCAAGCTACAGAATTAGCACAGGTGCCTGTCCACAGGTGAGTGGATAAAAGAAATTTGGTATATGAACATAATGGAGTATTATACACTCATAAAGAAGAACACAATATGTCTTTTACAATACAATGAATGGAAGAGGACACCATCCTGTTAGGCAAAATAACCAGACTCATACAGAATCCAGACCTGAAAACAAAACAAAATAAAAATAAGGACCTGAAGGCACAAGGGAGACTGCATAGTAGGGGGAGAAGAAGGAATGAGGAGGATGGAGGAGAGGGTGCTGGGAGAGTGAATGCCATTGAAGTACATTGTATGTATGTGTGGAAAAAAGATTATTGAAATGCATCAAGATCTTTAGAAAAAGGGAAGAGGGATGAGTACAATCAAAGTACATTATACACACATAGGGAAATATCACAATAAACTGCATTGTACAATTTTAAAAATAAATTCAACCATAATCTAAGGTACTTAGGAGGCTGAGATTAGGAGGACTGCAGTTTCAGACCAGCTTAGGCAAAAATGTTTGCAGGACCCACGCCATCTCAACAGAAAAAGGCTGGGTATCATGATGGGTGTCTATTATCCTAACTATGTCAGCTTTACATATAGGAGGATCAAGGTTCAACCTTGCTTGGGCAAAAAGGGTGACCTATGTCTATTAAAATAATCAGAGCAAAAAGGACTGGAGGCCTGGCTCAAGTAGTATGATGCCTGCCTAGCAAGAATGAAGCCCTGATTTCAAAAGCTCAGTATCACCAAAAAAAAAAAGTAAATAAAAAATAAAAATAAATTAAAAATAGATTGAAACCAACATAGAAGAAATTAACTTTAATAAATTTTCTTTTAACATTATATGTAAGCAACATCCCATATTAAGGAAAATATGCTCATAATAATCTCTCAGATTTATTGAGTGCGTACCTTGTGCGAGGCATTGACTGAAGTGAATTGCGTGTATTTAATCCATGTATTGTTTATCTCTGAAAGGTGAGAAAAATGATACACAGTAAGATGGCCGTATCATGTATTGTTTTTGTGGAAATAGTGAGTGACTTATATACAAAAATGGGGGAAATGAAAGATGCTGTGGTACTTTTTTAGAAAGCTAGAAAACTGAATCATTCATTCACTTTTTTAATGTATAAAACATTTACTGTTTGCTTAATTTGAACCCAACATTGTGTTAAGCCTTAGCAATACAAAACTAGTATGATAGCATCCTCATCATCATACACAATAGAGAAAGCTATAAAGCAGAAACTATTGCTTCAACTTTCTAATGGTGTGGTGAATGGAAATTGAAATCGACAGGACAGAATTATAATAAAACTAATTCCCTCTTCCAGCCCCACTACTTTGTTAAGTTTCAAACAATTCACATCTACCTGTCTTTCTCTATCTCTCTCTGTCTCTGTCTCTTTCCTCTCTCTCTCTCTCTCACACACACACAGTATCACTCACACATACCCATCTTGTTGATTGTCTCTCAAGCAATTGTAGGGTGAGTTATGTATAAAGTGAACCAAGTAATTTTTTTAGTAATTTTCAGTATCAAGTAGGGAAAAGTGAATGGGGGATTTCCATCCACCACAACTCCACAAAAACTTTACTGCTACTTGAAAAGTAGCACTTAATAGTAGTCTTCCAAATATACAAGCATTTCTTAATAATATGCCTTCATTCACAAACCAGGATTTGTAACTTTGAGGAACTAGTCAGTCTATTTTTACAGACACTCTAGGAAAGTGCACTTCAAAGTTGATGTTCAGTAGGGAGAATCAGGCAGTCTGGCCCTGGTGACAATCTCCACAGATGAAGGACACTGGGTCAAGCAGTGAAGCAAGGGAATGGACACTTTAAGTACTGCTCAGATACTCTGCAGCTTGTGAAAATTTTATACTTTGATGATACAAATGTAGTGGGCCTTTTTAGTCTTTCTGTGTAAACATAGTTCTTGAGTACCCATCATTTTTCTAAAGAAATATATTTCTAATATTTATAAACTATTAACAAAACAAAAACACTGGTGCAGATTTCAAAAACAATGTGTGAAATGTTCATGAAACCATGTTCATAGGTTTCAAAGTTCTTCAAATGATGAGTACCCCTATGGTATGGATTAATGGTGCCTTCCATATACGAATTCCATGTTTATAATGGCGCTTGTTCAGGTAAATTATTATATAAATGATCTTAGTGGAAAGAAAACAGATTAATGAATTTCATGCCATTGCTGCTTTCAGTTGGCTACAATAGTTGTCCAAACAGGATGAAAGCAGTGCAAACAAATTTTCTAAAATATGATGATTCAAAGGATTATGACATCAATTTCAGGCAAGGGGAGTAGAGGAAACCACAAGTATTTCTTCTCTATTGATTAGCAATGAGAATTTGCCAGAGAAGTTATGATCTCAACAAAAAATTACAAAAAATGTAAACTGTCCATGTTGAAACTTACACAAAACACAATGAAGGATACAAAATTAGGAATGAAGGTGAATGACAGATATATAGCAATAATTTGTTTGTATATGGAAGTGTATACACAAAAACTTATAATAAATTCAAAGGAAATATAGTTCAACTCAATTTTCCTTTCATGTTACAAAAAATTTGCATGACTACTCCAAAGCCATTCTTCAAGAGGGAAAAAATTGGTATCAAAAGAAGAAGGGTTTGGTATAGTCATTTTTGATTTGTTTATTATTATTATTTGATTTTTTACTTTGAACACATATGATCATACAATCACATTGATGGGAACTTCCTGAGATTTTGGAAAGGATGGGGGTAACTGAGGTACCAGGTACCCTACAATTTAAAATTTATATTTTCATGGTAAATCTTCTAATTTATTATTTTTTGTTTGCAATCTACAGTAAAAACTTTTTAAAAATTATAAGAAAAGTATCTTCATGAAAAACTATTTAGTTATAAGTCTTTACTATATGTGTGCTCAAGAGTATAACTTTCCAAATGTATAGAGTGCATTTTCTTTCTTCTAAGTTTCTACAGCAGGCATCATCTGGTTTGTACCAAAGAAACAGCCATAAGAATTGACAGAGTAACTAAATGGAAAACGTAATTGGAAGAAATTTTCTAAAGAAATTTCGGTAACATCTATTACTATTCATTCTGAAACTATTTTCAGAATTGTTTTTATTTTATAGCTATATGAATGTTAGCTTCATTTTAAATGAATTGGGAAACCCATATTTGTTTTGAATGATTCATTTTCTCCCCAATAAATGTAAGGTATATTTGAGAACAAAGGTTTCTATACTTTAGAGAAATGTTGTTATATTTAAAATGTTGCAGTTAATAAAGTTGAATACAGCATATAACCAAATTTGTATGGTTTTGTTTAGAATTCTAATACTTTATAGGAATGAAGAACTTTATTTGGAATCAGCAAGAAACCACATGAGAAGATCTATATGTAGTAAATCTGTTGTGGTATAGTACATTACATTATGATCCCAGTATGGCATTCCATTCTTTCATGTTTCTCTACTTTTCTCTAAGGTTCATATTAGCTTATTGTGTGTGTTTCCTGAACTCTAATATGTACTTTCCCATGCATATTAGTTACCTACAGCTGCCATAACAAAATACCACAAAATAGAAGGCTTAAAACATCAACGTTTTGTTGTCTTATAGTTTTGTAGGCTAGAAGTCAGAAATTAGTTTTGGTAGGGTTAGTTCCTTCTTGAGGCTGTGCAGGGAGGGAGTCAGTTCCATGCTTCTCTATGACCTTCTCGAAGTTTCAAGTTTTTCTTGCCTTGTAAATGGTGTTGTCTTTAACTTCACGTAATCTTTCTTCCACACATATCTCTTCTGCCCAAATTTTTCTCCTTTATGTAAGAAAATTAGTCATATTATGTTAGCACCTACCCTAATGACCTCATCTTTATTTGATCACACAGCTATTATAGATTGGGAGCATGATATGCTTTTTCACTCACCTGACCATTGGTGTCAAAACCCAGGCATGCCCCCATCTGCAGTTGTGATAAGTTATTCCTGAAGGAAACACAGATACATGGGTGAACCTAGACTAGTTCAACTGGACCACAGTTATCTTGTGGATATGTGAATAGAAACACTACCACTCTAGGTTGTCCATTGGCATTTAAACTCATATTCACAGCCTAGTCAATATGCCCTAAAATAACTCCATTTTGTTAGTCTGAATCATGAGTTTCTGGCCTCAGGTACTTGCTATGCTCTGTCAGAACTATCCTGTTCGATGAAAGATTAGCAATACATGCTGGCTCAAAACTAAAAATGTTCACTTATAATGGATGTTGCAATTTGCATTCACACCAACAGTGAACAAGGCTTCATTGTGACTATACTTCACAATACTATATTGTTTACTCAAACTTTACAAGAGAATATGTCATAAGTTTTCTCACCACACATACACAAAATGGTAACTTGCATAATGATGGGTGTGTTCATTGATTGTGGTAATTATTTTACAATGTGTCAAATGATCCAATATACACATATATAAAATTATCACATTGTAAAATTTGACTCTGAATAATTTTTATGTGTCAATTACACCTCATTAAAGCTGAAACACTTAAAATACAAGTCAAAAAAATGAACAAATAAAATTATAAAAATCTATCCCATTTTTAAAGTTATATATGTATACACCTCCCCCCACACAAACCCATTAAAATCAAAACAAAACAAAACTCTCCTGAACGTCTCTCCTGCTGGAGTATTTTTTGTGCTGTTTCATGAAGCCATGTTCAGTAGCAGCTTCTGATATTTATTTCAAACATCGGAGAAATCAGTAACGCAGACCTTCACAAGGAACTAACAAGAGGTTTTACAGTTTCTCAAAGTTGACTCATGCCTTCTGATTTAAAATTTTAGTTTCAATTCATGAAATAAATAGCTTAGTTTAAATCCAGCATGCAATTATGTCTAAATGCAAATTTATATTGTCAGTTATGAGAACCTAAATCCATTTATTATTCCCAGCTTCTGTTACTAAAATTGAGAACATACATAAGTCAAAGCTAATATTATTTTTGTGTTTCAGTAGGATTTCTTCACATTGCCCAGTACAAGTACCCCTTTTATGATAACTGAAAATTAAGCACTTAACACCTCTTTCCATAGCTATAAAGATATAACTTCATTTCACATATCCCTACACATGCCTTATTAAATATCACTTAAGTCTCATGACATTAAATTCAACTTGTCACAAATTGACCTCATTTCCTTCTTGAACTTTCTTTTCTCAAATACACACATATTCCCTGAGTGGCTTTCTGTGGCATTTTTGCTATTGTTGTTAGCTAATGATATACAGTTTAACTAACAATCTGTAAGCAATAAACCTTGCAGTTCATTTCAAATCTGTCTGTTCTCCTACTGTCTTATTGTTAATTTAGTCATTCATCACTTGGTATTCATTATTCTTAAAATGACATATTATCATACCATAATTTAAATATATATTTATGATTTTCCTTTTCCTCTTTGATGAAGAAACTCCAATTTCTTAAAGGAATCTTAAAAAACTTAGAATTAGACATCTATATTATTTCTAACCTAAATATCCATACTTTCTCACTACCAAAATAAGTGGACAATTTAATCTCCTGAATGTCTCTCCTGTTGGAGTGTCTTTTGTGCTGTTTCATGAAGCCCTGCTTCAATAACAGCTTCTGATATTTATATCAAACATCAGAGAAATCAGTAACACAGAACTTCACAAGGGACTAACAAGAGGTTTCATAATTTCCTCATGCCTTCTGTTTTAAAATTTCATGTATAATAAAACCAAGATCAGCTGCTGGTCATTATGTGGTTACTTAATTAGCTCTTTTTGCCAAGTCATTTTGGTCAGTGGTTTTGCTCATCATTTCTTAGAGATACTCTAACCATTTTCTCCTGTTTTGCTTTTCAATTCATACATAAAGACACAAACTCAGTGGAATTATTCTGTTTATAACTATTTTTATTTCTTTGTCTTCATTTGTTTCTCATTAGTTGGAAGAACCTTGAAGGACATAAGAAAGCTCTATGTATTTGCTAAATGTCGATAAAGAGATGTTACATCTTATCATAATGAATCAGATGATATTTCAAAACTGCACTCTTGTCCAACTTAGCCCCAGCTTACCTGGGAAAAGGGCAGTCAGATCGTCATTGGAACACTCATTTTTAATGTCTGTAATTTTATAAAGACTTTTAAAGGAGCAGGTAACCTCAAGGAAAACATATAAGATAATAACCATGATATGAAAATTTTATTTTATGAGAAATATCCACACTGGAGTTTATTTAAAAAGTCATTTATATAACTAAAGCACAACAGAAATCAATACTGCTTAATTTTCTCTAATATCAAGCCATGAATCCTGATTTTTTTGTAGACTAAATGTATTAGCATTCAAAGCTATCAGCAAATAAAAAGGCTATGCATTTTATAAACAAAGTCAGATGCAAATGGAAGTATGTTTAATTAAGTTTCAATCTCATAAAAATTGATTTTTAGAATAAATCCCTCAGGCCTCATCGTCCTATGTAGACATTCAGCTAGGCAAGATCTTTTCAAAATTTGATTGAAATCAGCAAATTCAAAAGATTAGGAAGCAAATTACTTAGTTTTATATAGCTCAAGAATTTTTTTGTACTTCAAGCAAAAAAATAAAACAGCTGGACTTAAAATTTGCCTGGCTTTCATTACTTAATCTAGAACATTTACTATATTTAAACCATAAATTAATTTTCTTGCATCTGGATACTTTATGAGGAACTGGATGGAATCTTAATGTAACATCTCCGGGAACAAATGAATTCCCTAACCAACTAAATCAGTCAAATGATTTTTTTTATAGATTTATCATTGTTAATAAGGCAAAACAACATTTTCCAAGTAAAGGATTGTATTTGTTGCTACACATTTTTTTCTCTGAAAATCCTTACTCTTGCCTACACAGCATACACGTAAGCATTGAAGGGCTTACAGAAAAAACTTTATTTTTATTTTAAGAATAGTGTGCTGGAATATGCACACAGATAAATCTCAGCATCCTCTCTAGAACTAAGGACAGCCACATATCTCTCTGACAGATAACATTAATTTGGTTGCAAAGATGGACGAGAAAGAGATCCAGGTAAAGCAGGGTAAGCAAGTTGAAGGGCTGCATTGCACTAAGTAGCAAAATGCACCATTATCTTCTAGATATCATCCTATGAATTCAAACCAACAAGATCAGAAAGGGTTTTTTTCTTTTATAAAATTAATTATCATACAATACAACTTATAAACTACACAGTTTTTCATTCACTTAAGTTATTAATGATTTACTATGTGCCAGGAAATGTTAGGCATGAAAAATGTCTCCTGAGTAAAATATAGATTTTCCCTTTTAGGGTTTATATTATAGTAGAGTGCAGAAAAATAATACATAATGAGAAAAAACAGTAACCAAATCATATAGAAAGATAAAAAGTACTAAGAATTATGAAAAATAAGAAAACACAGTAGATTAAAGAGGATAAGTAATATTGACTACAACTGCAATTTTATTTATTTATTTTTATTTGCTTTATTCATATGTGCATACAATGATTAGGTCATTACTCCCCCCTTCCCCCCACCCCCTCCGCTTCTCCCTATCCCCTCCCTCTCACCCCCACCCCCTCACTTCCAAGCAGATACTCTTATATGGGTAGGTCTACCTGAAAAAATGGCATGAGAAAACATTGAAGGTAAAAACCTACAAAGGTTACAAAAGCTAAAGAACACTCATAAGGTATAATTTCTAGTAAATGTTTCAGCATGTATATTCAGTCTTTTTTTCTATAGAAATTTATAACTCTATGTCTTTTGGAACCTCTGTTTTGTTCTTAGCCACATATTTTCAACAGACTTAAGCTGATTAAATAATGTTTTATGGCAGATATTGATTCTCTGATGCCATTTCATAGTGTCTCTGGATTCCACAAAAGTACTTCATGGGATACTTGTGATAGGGAAAAATTAAGAAGCATCTTTAGGTGCCTTGTTTTTCCATTAGAGAATTGAAGATTACATGCAATTTCATTGAGTATTCAGGCAAATATAGTTACTAAAGAATTTTGGAAGAAATATAGTCTTCCATATTTTAATGTTAATTCATTATGTATTTTTATGACTTTTGGAATTAATTTCAAACATTTGTGCTTATAAGTGTTTTGTAGATTTTCCCCATCATACCTGTGCTCTCCATGGACATCACAGTAGCTCTTTGGCTGCATGTGCAACATTATAATTGGGGTCTTATCTGTAAATATGAGATAGAATTCTAATATGTTTTATTAATAAAATCATCCTACAGCCAGACTGCTGTTTACCTTTTCACAATCATTGCTTAAATCCAATAGTTTGTTTGATTCCTTTTTATACAATATTTATTCATGAATCTAATGGGAGTGAGTTGTATGACTGATAATTTTGCACTTCTAAATTTCTTAATTTTTTAGATTGTTGGTAGTTCCATTGTGGAATTGGAGACAGATAAATATCTGTCAAATTTCTAAATAGTAAATTCCACCACAACAGTATTTTATAAGTTTTATTGTATGATAATTAATCTTATAAAGGAAAAAATCCCCTCCTGATCTTCTTGGTTGGAATTCTTAGGAAGGCCCTGACTGGAAAACTCATGACATTTGGTTATGTATGAAGCAAAGACTTCCTGGATAGCAGCTTGGAAACATCACAGAGTAGCCTCAGAATTAATTATTTAGTTTATGTGAAAGGAATATAAAATTTATAGTTGACTAGTTTTACTCTTGGATGAAAATTATTATAAATCTTTCCCTCTTTGTTTAGGAACTATAGAAGAGGATTGTGTAACTACATAAGGAATAAAATGAGAGACTGTTGATCTCAAGTCATTGTCAAATCCAATAAATGCTTTAAAACCCATCAGAGATTAAGATTAAAATAAAGTCCAAATGAACTGAACTCCAAAAAAGCATGATTCTTAGTAGGTGAGAGAGTGGCAGTGACCTCTTTGTTCCATGAGGTGACAGTGCAAACAGAAATATACCTGTCATGGGGTATTAAAGAAGAAAGAGGGAGAAATCAAATGTTTAGTTTGGTAAATTTTTACTGTCATATATTTTAAAATTTATACAAAAGTTGAATAAGCAGTATAGACATTTTCATTTTTGCTTTTATCAGATCAACCACTTTCTTAAAATCTGCCTCATTTACTTTATCATCTGCTCTCTCTCCTTTTGATCCATCCTTCTATCTACATTTATATTTTCATGAACTAGTTCAGAGTCAACTGAAAACATTTACCTTAATAGTTAAGTGGATTTCTTAAGAATATGAAAATTCTCTAAACCATGATACAGTAAGCAATATCTGAAAACTTAACATTGAAAAAATTATATTCCCTAATCCATACTACATATTCAAATTTTGTCAATTGTCTCAATAGTGTTCTTTATAGAATATTTTATGTATGGAAGCCATGTACATTGCTTTTAGTCATCATGTACCTTCATACTTCTTTACTCTATAACAATTCTTTTATTTTTCTTTCTTGCTTTCTTTGTGCTGTCATTCTTTAAAAACACAAGACAGCTATTTGTTTATATAATATCTCTTTTCACCTTTGGCGATGTTTCCACATTATTTGATTCAGTTTAAACAATCTTTGCAGAATATATCATACCAGCAGCACATGATATCACATTGGATTACTGTTGGTTATGTGAATATTGAACAATTATTTACCAAACAAGTTTCAGTGAGTGGTAGATGAGAGGCAGAAATTAAAGTCCTTCTTTCTCACTTTCATTTTTCCAAGTTTTCATGAAGAACCTGACATTGTTTTGAAAGTTAAGGCAACTGTATAGAGCTGAGAGATCTCTCAGGAATCCAGTGGTGTTCAGAATCCATGCCCTTTGGAAAGAGAGCCCTCATACTAATTTTAGTTCCTTGAAGTCAGTGGTGAAGTAACAATAACTGACAATGCATCATAAAACACGCTAAGGTTTACTCCCGGTTAATTTGTGGAAACTAGGCCTTCATATTTAAAGCCTCCCAGAAAAGGGAGCAATTTTTCCCTGGAATTACATTTTACCTAACACAGTCTCTTCAATTCTTTCCAAAATAAAATCCAAAATTTTAAGATATCCAAAGCAAGAAAGAAATTGATATTATTAAAAAAAGAAAAATATGGAACACTAATATTTAAAGTAACATGATTAGTTTATATGCATTTGAGAAACTTATAATCAATAAAAATACAGAACACTAAGATTTAAAATAACTGTAATGATTAGTTTACATACATATATTTGAGGAAAAGGTGACTGTTGTGAAAAGGATAGAAAATTGCAAAACAGAAAATAAAATCTGAACAAAAATAATCAAATGGAAATTGTAGGACAGAATAATATAATATCTGTAAATGAATGAAAGAATGGATTGGATATCAGCATACAGAAAACAGCGGAAATAAAAGAGTATTATATTCTATTTACAAAGAGTAATATATTTCATTTACAAAATGAGTAATATATTTTATCCATTCAAAGCACATGGGAAACAATAATAATAAACTCAACAGAACTTCAGAGATTTATGGTAAAATATCAAATAATCCAATAAATAAAACATTGGAAATAATTATTATCAAATAATTTTATGAAATTGATGTTTATCAATGTATTTCAAGGCATCTGCAAAAACTACAAGAAGAATAAATGAAAACAGAATATCTAAGCATCTATTAGTCTAGTGACTAGTAGATCAAAATTAGAAAGAAAAATTTTAAAGCAAAATAATAAAAGAAATGCTATTGCATTAGAGAAAACAAATACAAAGGAAAAAACTAGCATTTAGAAAGTGGAATCAATGAAATGTATTGCTTTTTGTTGAGAGAAAAACCAAACAATAAACAAAAATAATCAACAAAAAAATTCTATGGTACTTAGTGAAAATATGCCTTTGAAAAAAATTGCTTACACACAAAAAGAGAAAATACATTAACAATGGACCTTCATTGCAATAAATTTTTATAGAAGTTTTCAGTCAGATGGGCAAAATTCCAGTTAAAGCTTATCTATAGAAAAAAGTAATGAAGAAGTCAAGAAAGAGTAACTGTGTGAAAAATATAAAACACAATTTGGAATTCCAAGATGGCAGCTAGAGGGAGGAAGCAGAAAGTGAGCCTCCTATAGTGAAATCTTGGAGAGATGCTGGAGACACACTTTGCAGGCATAATCACTGAGAAAAGGCATAACTTTGACCCCTCCACACCTCCAGCCGGTGCAGAGAATCTCCACTTCATGTTAAGCAGAGAAACAAGGAAGGCCCCTGGGCCGCCAGTCGCCGGCGCTCAGATGGCTTGGGAAGACATGGACCAGCTGAGCTTCGCGGTACCGCAGTACTCCCACAGACAAGCCTGGGCCAGAGCAGCATAGCCCCCTGGACAGACTGACCTCCACCCAGGGAAAAAAGACAAACTGAGTAATAAGCAATAAGAACAAATAAGAGACGCAGGAAAGAGGGTGGGGCGCCCTGAACGCTGAAGATTGGGGGAAGGAAATCCTTCCCGGGACTGTAAACAAACAAGCCGGGCAGGCTGGAGAGCCTCTGGCGGGAGCAGGGCGCATGCCCAGCAACCAGGAGCAGGGAAGCTGGTGATAGTGGTAGAGGGAGGAAAACTCCACAGGAGAGGAGGGAAGACCCACATCCCACATGAGCTGTAAACAAACATGGTGGCTGGCAGGAGCAGCAGCACTGCCCAGTAACCAGGAGCGGGAAAGCTTGTGAAAGTGGCGGTGGGAGTAGAACTGCACAGAAGAGGGGGAAAGACCCACCTCCCACATGAACTATAAATAAACACACAACCCTGAGAACGCAGGTGCAGGGTCACCTTTCCCCATGCTTGGAAAGGGGAAAGCTTGTAGCAGAGGCTCACACACAGGAGAAATCTGAGAACAAAGCCTGCGGGTCCAGGTGAGTGCTAAGCTCACCTCAGAGATCTGCATAAATAATGCCTCCAGCAACAGCAGGCTGACAGCAGTGGGCAGGCAAACCACAGTTGCAGAAACCATTCTCAGAACTGTCTCCAGACTCTTTTTTTTTTTTTCATTGTCTCCCTACCTTTGATGAGAGAACAACTGAATTACACCTGCAAGCTGAAAAACTTACTGAAACTGTATTGCATTTGAACTTGGGACACTTGGTGGGGTTATTTTTGTGCATGTGTGTGTGGTTTTGTTCTTCTTTATGCGTCCCCTTTGATGAGACAACTACAGAACAACATCTGAGGCACCATCTCCAGGATTGGAGACTGTGACTTCACTGCATTTGAACTTGGAAGTTTTTTGGTTTTTTGGTTTTTTTTAACTTTCTATTTTTTCATTTTATATTAATACATTTTTAAAATAGATTTTTCTTTTATTTACTTATTTTTTATTTTTTTTATTCTTACCTTTATTTTCTACCTTTGAAATCTTCTTGTCTGACACCTGGTTCTGTTTTCTCCCTCCAGTCTGTGTATTTGTTTTTCCCATTTCTTTAACTTCTTGCTTTCCACCTCAGCTCATCCTTCCATTCTAAATATTACCATTGTTATTATTACAAGCTAGAAAATACTTAATTGCACACAGTACAGGGACAGTAACAACAAAGACAATGATGGGAAAACAGAAAAAACAGGGAAATCAGTTTCCCCACAGCAAAAAACTAGTACAGGAACAAGAGGGGAATGAAGAAAACAGGTACTCAAATCCAGACTCCAGCAAAATGAAGATAAACTATGCCAAAGGACCCAATGAAGCCCACAAGAATAATTTAAAAGAAGACATACTACAGGTACTCAATGAGAATTTTATAGAGATGATACCGGATAGGATCAACCAAAATGTACAGGAGACACTCAAGAAATTTCAAGACAACATAAATAGAGAATTTGAAAAAATAAAAGAAGAAATAAAGGAAACCATAGAAGCACTGTATAAACATCAAAGTGAAGAGAAAACACGATGAATAAACAGATAAATGAACTCAGGACAAAAATAGACAACATAAAAGAGGAAAACAGCCAGGATATGGAAAACCTCAGAAAAAAGAATGAAACAGAACTGCAAAACAAAACGGAAGGCCAATCCAGCAGAATAGAACAAACAGAAGACAGAATCTCACAACTTGAAGATGAAATGGTAATTAAAGGAAAAACTGAAGAACTATTAACTAAACAACTCAAGACCTGTGAAAAGAAAATGCAAGAACTCACCAACTCCATCAAAAGACCAAACTTGAGAATCATGGGCATCGAAGAAGGAGAAGAGGTGCAAGCGAAGGGAATGGGTAATATATTTAACAAAATAATAACAGAAAATTTCCCAAATCTAGAGAAAGATATTCCCATACAGATGCAAGGGCCTCCAGGACACCAAACAGACCAGATCAAAATAGAACTACTCCACGACATATCATCATTAAAAGAACAAGTTCAGAAACTAAGGAAAGAATATTAAAGACTGTAAGAGAGAAAAAACAAGTAACATACAAAGGTAAACCCATCAAAATCACAGCAGACTTCTCAACAGAAACATTAAAAGGAAGAAGAGCATGGGTGAGATCTTCCGGGCACTGAATGAAAATAACTTCAACCCCAGGATACTCTACCCAGCAAAGCTATCATTCAAAATAGATGGAGCAATAAAAGTCTTCCATGATAAGCAGAAACTAAAACAATATGTGACCACAAAGCCACCATTACAAAAGATTCTGCAAGGGATCCTGCACACAGAAATTGACACCCAACTTAACCATGAAAAGGCAGTCACCACCAAACCACAGGAAAAGAAAAAGCAAGACAGTAGAGAGTAACCTCAAATTAGGTACACACAATCAAACCTTCAAACAACTAAGACAACTAAATGACAGGAATCACCACATACCTATCAGTACTAACGCTTAATATTAATGGACTTAATTCACCCATCAAAAGGCACTGCTTAATGAAATGGATTAAAAAGGAAGATCCAACAATTTGTTGCTTACAGGAGACCCATTTCACCGACAGAAATAAGCATAGGCTAAGGATGAAAGGCTGGAAGATTTACCAAGCCGATGGCCCCTGAAAACAGGCAGGAGTAGCAATACTTATCTCTGACAAAGTAGACTTCAAACCTTCAATGATCAAACGAGATACAGAAGGACATTCCATACTAATAAAAGGGGAACTAGACCAAAAGGAAATAATAATTATCAACCTGTATGCACCCAATGTCAACATATCCAATTTCATCAAACATACTCTGAAAGACCTAAAAGCATATATAAACGCCAACACAGTGGTTGTGGGAGACTTTAACACCCCATTATCATCAATAGATAGGTCATCCAAACAAAAAATCAATAAAGAAATCCAAGATCTAAAATATGCAATAGATCAAAAAGACCTAGTAGATGTCTACAGAACATTTCATCCAACTTCTACACAATATACATTCTTCTCAGCTGCCCATGGAACCTTCTCCAAAATAGAACATACCCTAGGGCACAAAACAAGTCTCAGCAAATACAAGAAAATAGAAATTATACCGTGCATACTATCTGATCACAATGCAGTAAAAGTAGAACTCAACAACAAAAGTAAAGACAAAAAACATGCAAACAGCTGGAAACTAAATAACTCATTACTTAATGAAGAATGGATCATTGATGAAATAAAAGAGGAAATTAAAAAGTTCCTGGAAGTCAATGAAAATGAAAACACAACCTACCAGAACCTATGGGACACAGCTAAGGCAGTCTTGAGAGGAAAGTTTATAGCCATGAGTGCATATATTTAAAAGATTGAAAGATCCCAAATCAATGACCTAATGATACATCTCAAACTCCTAGAAAAACAAGAACAAGCAAATCCCAAAACAAATAGGAGAGAAATAATAAAAATAAGAGCTGAAATCAATAAAATAGAATCCAAAAAAACCACACAAAGAATTAATGAAACGAAAAGTTGGTTCTTTGAAAAAATAAACAAGATGATAGACCCCTGGCAAACCTGACTAAAATGAGGAGAGAAAAAACCCAAATTAGTAGAATCAAGAATGCAAAAGGGGAGATAACAACAAACACCATGGAAGTCCAGGAAATCATCAGAGACTACTTTGAGAAACTTTATTCAAATAAATTTGAAAATTTTAATGAAATGGACAGATTTCTAGATACATATGATCATCCAAAACTGAACCAAGAGGGAATTAATCACCTGAATAGACCTATAACACAAAATGAAATTGAAGCAGCAATCAAGAGTCTCCCCAAAAAGAAAAGTCCAGGACCTGATGGATTCTCTGATGAATTCTATCAGACCTTTAAAGAAGAACTGATACCAACCCTCCTTAAACTGTTCCACGAAATAGAAAGGGAAGGAAAACTGCCAAACACATTTTATGAAGCCAGTATTACACTTATCCCAAAACCAGGCAAAGACACCTCCAAAAAGGAGAACTACAGGCCAATCTCCTTAATGAACATTGACGCAAAAATCCTCAACAAAATAATGGGAAACCAAATTTAACAACACATCAAAAAGATTATTCACCATGACCAAGTAGGCTTCATCCCAGGAATGCAGGGGTGGTTCAACATACGAAAATCAATAAACATAATAAACCACATTAACAGAAGCAAAGACAAAAACCACTTGATCATCTCAATAGATGCAGAAAAAGCCTTTGATAAGATCCAACATAATTTCATGATAAAAGCTCTAAGAAAACTGGGAATATAATGGCCAGAGCAATTAGGCAAGAAGAAGGAATAAAAGGAATACAAATATGTAAAGAAACTGTCAAAATGTCCCTATTTGCAGATGACATGATCCTATACCTTAAAGACCCAAAAAACTCTACTCAGAAGCTTCTAGACATCATCAATAGCTATAGCAAGGTAGCAGGATATAAAATCAACATAGAAAAATCATTAGCATTTCTACACACTAATAATGAGCAAACTGAAAAAGAATACATGAAAATAATCCCATTTACAATAGTCTCAAAAAAAATCAAATACCTAGGTGTAAACCTAACAAAAGATGTGAAAGACTTCTACAAGGAAAACTATACACTTCTGAGGAAAGAGATTGAGGAAGACTATAGAAAGTGGAGAGATCTCCCATGCTCATTGATTGGTAGAATCAACATAGTAAAAATGTCGATACTCCCTAAAGTAATCTACATGTTTAATGCAATTCCCATCAAAATTCCAATGACATTCATTAAAGAGATCGAAAAATCTACCATGAAATTTATATGGAAACACAGGAAGCCACGAATAGCCAAGGCAATACTCAGTCAAAAGAACAATGCAGGAGGTATCACAATACCTGCCTTCAAACTATATTACTAAGCAGTAGCAATAAAAACAGCATGGTACTGGCACAAAAACAGACATGAAGACCAGTGGAACAGAATAGAGGACCCAGATATGAAGCCACAAAATTATAACCAACTTGTCTTTGACAAAGGAGCTAAAAATATACAATGGAGAAATTGCAGCCTCTTCAACAAAAACTGCTGGGAAAACTGGTTAGCAGTCTGCGAAAAACTGAAACTAGATCCATGTATATCACCCTATACCAAGATTAACTCAAAATGGATCAAGGATGTTAATATCAGACCACAAATTCTAAAGTTGATGCAGGAAAGAGTAGGAAATACTCTGGAATTAATAGGTATAGGCAAGAACTATCTCAATGAAACCCCAGCAGCACAGCAACTAAGAGATAGCATAGATAAATGGGACCTCATAAAACTAAAAAGCTTCTGTTCATCAAAAGAAATGGTCTCTAAACTGAAGAGAACACCTACAGAGTGGGAGAAAATATTTGCCAACTATACATCAGACAAAGGACTGATAACCAGAATATATAGGGAACTTAAAAAACTAAATTCTCCCAAAACTAATGAACCAATAAAGAAATGGGCAAGTGAACTAAACAGAATTTTCTCAAAAGAAGAAATTCAAATGGCCAAAAAACACATGAAAAAATGCTCACCATCTCTAGCAATAAAGGAAATGTAAATTAAAACCACGCTAAGATTCCACCTCACCCCTGTTAGAATAGCCATCATCAGCAACACCACCAACAACAGGTGTCAGCGAGGATGCGGGGAAAAAAGGAACCCTGTTACACTGTTGGTGGGAATGTAAACTAGTACAACCACTCTGGAAAAAAATTTGGAGGCTACTTAAAAAGCTAGACATCGATCTACCATTTGATCCAGCAATACCACTCTTGGAGATATACCCCAAAGACTGTGACACAGGTTACTCCAGAGGCACCTGCAAACCCATGTTTATTGTGGCACTATTCACAATAACCAAGTTATGGAAACAGCCAAGATTTCCCACCACTGACGAATGGATTAAGAAAATGTGGTATCTATACACAATGGAATTTTATGCAGCCATGAAGAAGAACAAAATGTTATCATTCGCTGGTAAATGGATGGAATTGGAGAACATCATCTGAGTGAGGTTAGCCTGGCCCAAAAGACCAAAAATCGTATGTTCTCCCTCATATGTGGACATTAGATGAAGGGCAAACACAGCAATGGGATTGGACTTTGAGCACATGATAAAAGCGAGAGCACACAAGGGAGGGATGAGGATAGGTAAGACACCTAAAAAACTAGCTAGCGTTTGTTTCCCTTAATGCAGAGAAACTAAAGCAGTTACCTTAAAAGCAACTGAGGCCAATAGAAAAGGGGACCAGGACTTAGAGAAAAGGCTAGATCACAAAGAATTAACCTAGAAGGTAACACCTACGCACAGGAAATCAATGTGAGTCAATGCCCTGTATAGCTATCCTTATCTCAACCAGCAAAAACCCTTGTTCCTTCCTATTATTGCTTATACTCTCTCTACAACAAAATTAGAAATAAGGGCAAAATAGTTTGTGCTGGGTATTGAGGGGGTTGGGGGGAGAGGGAGGGGGCGGAGTGGGTGGTAAGGGAGGGGGTGGGGGCAGGGGGGAGAAATGAACCAAGCCTTGTATGCACATATGAATAATAAAATTTAAAAAAAAATCCAACAATACCTCTACCCAATCTCTGTAAGTGTCTAGCTGTGACAAAGATTTCCCTAGAGTTATACACATATTTCCATGCTTTAGTTGAATGCTTTAAATGAATGGGAGTTGGTAGAAACTATAAGAGGTGGAGCCTCAAGCAAGAACTCCTTCCGTGGGAGTGTTTAGGATATGAAGCCATGTCCTCCAGTTTTGGCTTTTCTTTCTTTCTTTCTTCCTTCCTTCCTTTCTCTCTCCCTTCCTCCCTCCCTCTCTCTCTCTCTCTCTCTTTCTTTCTTTTTTTTTTGGTGACACTGGGGATTAAATTCAGGGCCCTACACATTGAGCCACTCCACCAGCCCTTTTGTGTGGTGGGTTTTTTTGAGATAGGGTCTCATGAACTATTTCCCTGGACTGACTCGAACCATGATCCTCCTGATCTCTGCCTCCTGAGTAGCTAGGATCACAGGCAAAAACCATCAGTGCCCAGCTTGTCATTTTTCTTTTTAACTCTCTGGCCATGGGGTGAGCAGTTTTGCTCTACCCCAGTGCCACCATGATATGTTGCCTTGCCACAGGACCTAAAGCAATGGGGCCAATCAATCATAGACTGAAACCTTTTCTCTTTATAAGGTGATCATCTCAGGTACTTGTCACAGTCACAGAAAGCTGACTAACACACTGTGCTTGCAGCAAAATAATATATCTCATTTGATACAGGAAGTAGATGACAATATACTTGTCCCCAGCCTCAACAGTACAATGTATTCAATATATTCAATATATCTTAGTGTTTTTACATATTCTTACATCAGAACCACAGCCTAACTGAAGAGACTATAAAGTATCAGCTTTCTGTGGAAATGGCAACACACAGGCAGAAATAACAACACACTCCAGCCTACACAATCTGGGGTCTCAAATTCTTAACAGATAAGAAAAATTATTCCAAGGAATGTAGTCTTGAGGATCAAGAGTTATAGTGAATTTTGGCTTAAAGTTTCTTGGACCTTGGTTATTAAACATGGCCTTGGATTTCCTTTAAAAAAAAAACAAAAAAAAAAACCCCACAATTTGTTTTAAAATTTACCAAAAGGCAAACAAAGGTTTTTAAAAAGTCATTAATAATGTATTTTACACATCTTCACAAATCTATATATGATATAAAGTTTCTGTATATCAATAGTCAGTTCTATTCAATTTACTCCTCATTTCCCTCTTTGATGTAGTTGTCCAGTGTTTAGTATTTAAATAGCTGTGTTTTTTATCTGTTGCATTTGCCTGTTGGATATATTAATATAGAAGGATATATGTATGTGATGAGTTTCATCTTATAAAGTATCTATAAAAATATTTGAAGTAAAATATCTACATATGTGAATAATTTGCAATCCACTTAGGGAAATTTCTTCACAGTTCACCAGGTTCCCTAACTATTGTAAAGTGATTATTTTCTCAGTTAAAACTGTTATGATACAGACACCTGGAAAAGTGAACATCTTTAAGTTTATTAAGTAAAATAAGATAACTTTAAGAAGCATTTATAGGCAATCCAATAAAAGTTTCTTATTGAACAAATATTATAATTAGAAGTTATATAGTTGCAAGAAAGTTTATAACACATGAATATGTTTTCTTTTAAGGTCTTTTAAATACTCAGATATTTAACACTTTTAAGCATTGCTTTAATATATGTAGACATTTGGTATTTTATAAAATAATTTTATTTAAAAATATTTAATAAAAGTAATTTATGTGAACACCAAACAATAAAAATGTTTTTTGTCTTTAAATAAATATATTAAAATTCTATTAATATATCAAAATTTTATCATCATCCATTACACTCCTATTAATCTCAGATTGGATAGTAACTATCAAGTATACCTTAAAGAGATAACTATCTTTTATATAGAAAGAATCTTGCATAGAAGCACAAAAAATTATTTCTGATGAAAACTTGCTTACAAGTTAAGATGCGTTCTAGCCGGAGTTTGGAAACAACTAATCCTCTGAAGTACATTTAGCCTTTTGAACTTACTGTCTTACATATGAAATAATTAGAATGAATTAATTGTTAAGGAGTCATCCAACTTGATACCATGTAGTTCACTTGTCTGAAGAGAAGGCACTAATAGCTAATAACCACAAGTATTTGAACAAGATTTTTACAAAATTTGTAGCTTTTTTCACATAATAGCATCAATAAGAAGCCATTCTTAAGAAGTACAATTTATAAAACTTACATATAAATTATTTTCTGAACTTAAGCAATGAACAACAATATAATGCAAAAGTATCTCTGAAGTAATCTTTCCTAAATCATTACAATTTATAAATCAGTTTCTTGACTCAAACTTCAGCTATAAGATGGAAAGATAATCATTCACAACATGTGCTACAGATTTGATATGAAAAGGAACTTTTGGAAATGTGAGAAAGAAATCATCTTTAATTGTAGTCAAAGATAACAGAAAATGTTATCGAAATTATTAATGGATTAAAAATAGATGTTGTTCCATAAGGCTGTATTGACAAACAATTGTTGAAAGCATAGAGAAAGGAAAAGCTCATCTTGAAGCAGTGAGCTGCAACTTCAAGCTTGAACTGAAAACCAAGATGAACTCTGTTCTAAGAGACAAGATTGGATGCAAGAATCACATCCAGTATTTTAGTCTTTCTACTCTTCTAAATAGCAACACCTTCCAAGCATCATCTTTGATTACAAACAACTAACATGATAATACTATCTGATGCAATCTATCACTGTTGTAGCTAACCAAATTACCTGTTAAAATTTGCTACCAGAATTTTAGTGCACAAATCATATTCTGTTATCTGGTACTTGAACTATAACTCAGCCATGATTCTTTTCAAGTAGAGGTGAAAGACATTTCCTCTCTTTTGATAATTAAATTAAGGTTAGAGTCTAATTAACGTCAAGTGTTGTTTTGTAATAGCACTAAACTGAAATCAGTAAAATAATTACTAAACATTATCTTTAGGACAAAAATATAATAGTATAAAAATTTGAAACCAAAGTGAATTTCCTATTAGCACCTGTGCTAATCACAAATTTTTGCCATAACTAAATCAGAGAATGGTCCTGAATCTATGACTTCTCTGTTTCTAAATGAAATGGGCCTGTAAACAATCAGGAACAAAGTGATCAATAATAGGGCTAATAGCTGGCAATTGCAGTACAGGAAAGGGTAATGTAGAATAATGAACCAAGGAAAAATTTTAGAAGTCTCTTATCTTAATAGTTCAAAGTTATGCATAACTAACCCACCTGTGTACTTGGGAAGAAAGCAGAATAACAAGGATGTAAGATGCATAAAATTTAAGTGTGAACATATAAAACATCTACAAAATGTCAACCATATAATTTTGAAATATTTTTTAAATAGAAAGCAGCCTCATGTCATGAACAAAGGCATCTTCTTGACTAACATAACTGATACAAATCCCAGTGTCCAGTTTTAACCTGTAGTATCCATACCATATCACCAACAGAGACACAATGAATGATTTGAAATGGAGTTATATAGTCACCGTGAGTTTCCAAATTAGTCATTGTGTTTCCGATTTTTGTGGTTTCCAAATTGAGAAAGGATTGAACATAATCACAGCTTATTCGTGCTTTCTTTCAATTTCCAGGTAAAAGTCATGTGTGTCAGACACTTTGCCATTCCTAATTGATGATAGGATTTGGAAGAAGTACAGAATTTCACTTCAGAGTGTTATGGACTCATATTAATCACCACACCAAATAAACAAAAACCAGGACTGTGACATTATCAAATGAGCAAATTATCTCAATGGGCTACCTTAGCTGCCTGAATACTTATTGGGATCATTTGGTTTTATATTATCAAATGAATTTTAGTATAATTTGTGATTCCCTACTGGAGATAAAAAATGAAAAGGATGAGTTGGTTGATAATTGTAGTGATGCTTTCTTCAAGCAAATACTCTTCAGAAACAGAAGATAGAGAGAGAGTGTGTAACTTGCAACATTTCACATCTGTTGCAAAAAATGTAGGCTATGTTTTATGCTTGCATCCAGGCTGTATTGATAATACTAGTCTATCCAATAAATCACGCTTCTGCAAAAAATGTCATTATGATTAGAGTTTTCTTCTCTAAGGCACATTCTATTAATTAAATATTCTAATATCTTTAGGGTAAGAGCCATATTGTGGTTTCCCTTTTGATTGTCATTCTTTTGAGTACTGAGGGGAGGTTTCTTTTGTGATTTACTTTTGGCAGCAGTATGCCTGGATTTATTTTGCATTAGCACCTGCTTTTATCACATCTATTGTTTCTAGAAAACTGTTTGTTCAATTTGCTTCACATGCCAAGTGTTACTATAATAGCACCTCTTTTTTCTTTAAAGAAAGATACATTTAAAATTTTTTTAACATTCTTTTGTTCTAACTGCAACTCAGAAATTTTGTCTTGTCTTTTCTCATAGTTGTGCTGAAGTAAGGAGCAAATGAAATGAATTGAATTTCATGAACTAAAATGTATATGACTATGTAGGGATTCATAGGGGGATTTTCATTTTTATTTCAAGATTTAAAATACAGTGTGTTAACCCAAAGTGCTATACTTCTTTGATTACAGTCTATAAATCTACAGTTACAGAAACTGGAATTAGCAGAATTCATTTCTATGATTCATTTTAAGGTTTGGGATATAAGCTAAATATAGCCTACTGCTTGTCTCTGTAAATAAAGGTTTATTATAATTCAGCAACACCTAACCCAGCAGAGCTGAGTAGGAGTGATAAAGGTCATATGTCCTACAAAGTAAAAAAACAAACAAACAAAAAACCCCCAAAAATCTACCTGTCTTTTCAGAAAAAAAGAAAGATTTGTGTACTAATGTTCTATATAAAATGTTTCTATGGTAGTTACATAATGGAGTTTTTCTGATGATGAAATAATATTGAGGTTTGAGAAGAAGAAAGTGATATCCTTGACAAAGTTGACAATCATTAGTGACACTATCAATAAGAGTGTGACTGAAGATACTGATGACGTCTGAGTAACAAGACTGCAATGATCTTGGGTAGCCTTTTCTTTTTCTTTCTTTCTTTTTTTTTTCCTGTGGCTCTGGGCCTTCATCTTGAGCCACTTGCCAGCCATTTTCTTTTGAGAAACATTTTTTTCGAGACAGAGACTCAGGAACATTTGCCAGGACTGCCTCTAAACTACAATCGTCTTCATCTCTGCCTCTTGAGTAGCTAGGATTACTCAAGTAGCCCTCTCTGTGTGACAGAAGTATTGCCTGCATATTTCTCCTCAAATTTCTTGGTCGTAATCTATTCTAAAAAAGCAGTAAAACATGTTAGATTGCCATGATTTTGAAATATCATTTTACATTTAAGTGATAGTACTTTTAAATTGTTTGAAAATTCTTGCCTAATATAAAAATGCAAAATTAGTAATTTTTGAATTTTATTTTATTTAAACAGTAACTTTGGTAACTTCACTGATTTACTGTAATCTCCAATTTATAGCTCTTTCATAGGGCCACTACCCAAATTATGCTGGCATTCTACTTCTGAAGGATAATATCTACATATGTTAAAATATAAACTTACAAAGTCTATCAATAAAATTATTCTAAATAGCAAAACACTTGTTAGGCATATTTTCCAAGCATATTTAAAACATGCATTGATTCAATTAGAAGTAGTTAATATGTAACTCACCTTTATCAATTTTTCTTAAAGTAATCTCTGATAAACATAAAGAATGTTCAGTCTTTTGGGTTTTTGTAAATATATATTAGGTAAACATTCCAGTCAGTCTATTTTATACTTCATTATAGCAAAATGTTACATTCTTCTTTCAGTTGTTTTATGTATGCACATGTGTAGTCTTGTTTTTATAGTGGTGGATTTGTTCTTACTGGATTTTCTAACATCAAGAAAAATGTTTTTCATGTCTAAATGTCTTCTGCATAAGAAGTTAACATAGTGTGATATAAGCCCATTGGCTTTTGGTTTGGTGTTAAGCTTGGATCTCATCATTTTCTAAGGCAGAGATCAGCAGACTTTTTTTTCCTGGTTGTTTTCATTGTACTTATTTTATGGGGCACAGTTTGAGCTGTACAGTAGTGACACTTTCATATTTAATGAGCATAGCTGGTATAAATTCACATCAGGAACATCAGCTGTGTGATTGTAAGATGTCACATGGAACCCCTGTCATGGTAACCATAAGAAAATAGCTACAAAGGATACATGAACAGAAATGGGGAGGCTGCTGTGCCTGAGGGTGTCACCTGACTAACAGGCAGGGGCAGAGGTTGGAGGGAATCTTAGTCAGGGATCTTTCAGTACTTCCTGTTTTTCAAATAGACATTTTTTTTTAACACTCAGTTTTATAGCAAAGCTGAGCAGAAGGGAGGGATGAAGAGAAAGAAAGACAGACAGATAGACAGACTCTCCTGGTGATAGAATTTCCCTACATTTAAGGATTTTGCTGCAAAGGAAATCTGTCCTGACTTGGGGGCCCACAATACCTCTCAGACTTAGCAGAGAACTCTTTCAGGTTCACAGTGAACTTGGGAAAAGAGGGAAGGGAAAAGAGAATGATAGACCATCAGTAGTATTGCATAACATAAGATGGGAAGGTAGAGGTTATAAGGATGTGTATTGAAAACTGTTCAAAAATGGGGATGGGAGGTAAAGGGGGTAAGGGAGAGTAATCGAAGGGATTAAACAGACCAAAGTAAAACACACCCACAGTGCACATACATTGAGACACCCCCTCGAATGTCAACTTTTAGTAGTGAAAACCAGGACTATAAAATAGGCACAGTGTGTTCATGGGGGAGGGTGAAGGAAGGAGATTAAGGTGATGGTATATGGTTGATGACTTCATATACCTATATGAAACAGAGCTAACAAACCTCTGAAACTGCTTTAAGTGGGTAGAGAGGGAGCAGAGAGGGAAATACAACAGCGGCAATGTAAAAAGTCCAATGGAAATTGTCACTGTGAATCCCCCCAGTAAAATGAATATATCCTAATAAATTTTATAAAAAACAAACCTAGCAGAAGAGAGAGAGAGAGAGAGAGAGAGAGAGAGAGAGGGAGAGAGAGAGAGAGAGGGAGAGAAGGGAGTGGGGAGGAGGCAGGGATGGAGGAGGAAGAGAGAAGAAAGATATAGGGGGAAAGAGAGAGAAGGAGAAAGAAAGAGAGGCATAGAGAAAAGGAGGAAAGTAGAGAGAAAAAAGAGGGTAGGAAGAGAGAGAGGTAGAGAGAAAGAGTCAGAGAAAAAGAGAGATAGGTAGAAAGAGAGAGGTAAAAAGATAGTAGAGAGAGAGGGGCACAGGTAGAGAGAGAGCAGATTTCTTTTTAAGAAAAGGGTCAGAAGACAAATATTATAGTCTTTGGAGCCACTTATGCTCTCTGTATCATTTTCTCTTTTGTCTTTCTATTTACTATTATTCATAAATTCAAAAACTCTGTCTTACAAACTACATAAAAATAAGCCTATCCATGTTTGACCAATGAATCATGGTTTGCTGATCTCTATTTTAATGAGCTATTCTTACTCTATGGAAAAACTTTGCAGAACAGGGTCAGTGAATAAATACAAGAAGTCCCATGGGAACAGTCAACTAGGTGCAATAGTACTGACTCCCTGGTCTTCAGAATTCTCCCAGTTTGGATTATTATGTTGCAAAGCACAGATGCTTTACATATTACAGCTGATGGACTCAGCCTCAAAATAAGTGTTAAGGTATGCATAGACTTTATAACTGAGTAAGTCACATGATTTGAGGGACATTCACATGGTCATCCCCCACAAATAACATTAGACCTACATAATAATCTATCAATCCCTAATAAATGAATGACCTTTGTGTATTCATGTATTGTGCATCTTATGAAATAAAGACATGTAGATGTGGCAGCCAAAATAATCCAACCTCAATAAACCTAAAAAGTAACATCTCACAAAGGCAAAAGCTGAGAAGATGGTCTCAACAGAGTAAAAGATAGCTATGCTATTTTTGTAGAAGAAAATTAGGAGCACTGCAGATAGAGATCTTGATAGCCATAAAAATGTTGACCCAGCTGAGATGTTGCAAGTGCAGGGTTCCTTAGAACTGTGAAATAGTAATAAAGTCCCCATCATTTCAACAGGCACATAGTTACACAAGGGAAGAAGGACATGGAAGGAGAGAATCCAGAAAGCAAATATGAGAATTTGCTGAGGATAGATATCCAAATAGCTTCTTAAACTTTCAACTATTCTATAAAATTATAATTTAAAATTTTATTACTCCACTTTAAAAATTGATTTTTTTGGTTAAAATATTACAAAATTACTAGAGCATTTACCCAATAAGAACAAAAATAAAAACATTATCTTTTGATCCATAGAAGTCAGAGATAATGGATCTGTATCAGAAATAGAAAGAACTGGACTGGAATTTGTGGGACTTTTTTATATGGAAAAATATTTTCTTAAGTATTACATTCTGCTTTACATTAATGTGATTTCAAGACCATCTCAACACTAATTTGAGTTTTGCATGCTGGTTCTAAGGATATTTCATGACACCATGAGTTCCTATTTTGTAACACATTGCAATCAGAAAATGGTGGTAACAATGACATCAATAAAAATCATTTCAGTATGTTTTATTTCCTTGGCTTCTTTTATGGTGAGCGTTGCTCAAATTGACATGAGTTTTGTATTAGAGAGAAGTGAGAGTCAGGTGTTCAAGGCCAAAAGGAATGCTGCTTTGGTCAGGCAAACAGGGAATTTGTTTGACTTTGCTCCAAGCAGGCAATTAAGGAATGATGAATTAGAATCCCCTCAAAGCTGGAACCCTATTACTCTCAGACGTGTCATGCACCCTGAAGTGTAAAATGTCTGATCATAAATAATAATGTCACTAATTGAGTAAAAAAAAACCTTGAAAATAAATACTATTTTTACACATAAATGGCATCATTGATTGGAAAAAATGACCCTGTCTCCTGAAATTTCCATGCTTTGATTGTAAGCCCATAATTTTACTCTTGAGACTAAAATACAAGTGGAGGAACATGACAACATTACTGGGAGAATGGGCCTTATCCACATTTGTAATTCATATGTCCTTGTAACTTGAGATCAAAGTTAACTTGTTAAATATCAAATTAACTTTATTGATTTTGAGTTATAAACCTACAAAAGTCTAGATGAGATGAACAAAAGTTATGTGATTTGATATTATCATAAGTAGCTATACATATACATACATATATAGCTATGTGTATGCATATTACAGTATGCATGTTATACTATTAACTAAATCAATAAACAAAACATGAATGGAGTGTCTTGTGTTGGAAAAAGGAGTCAAAATATGAAGGTGTATTTGCTTCTCCAAGAGTATCATCAAACATATTTCAAAAGTTACTATCTTTCCTTAGGAAAGGGTGAATGAGAGTAAATATAGTGCATGTATTTTGCGTTCACATATTTACATACATGTGTACACAGTATATGCACTATATTTGCCCTCCCACTTTCTTTACCCACTTCCTCCCCTGTCCCACTGGTACCAACCCCCTCCCCAGGCAGGACGCCGATCACACACATTTAAGTTTTTTTTTTAAGTGCTATCATTTCTCATCTGAGAAAATGTTCTTTTATCTTGATGAATTTTTTGCTATTTTATGCTATTTCCCAATATTTTCAAAATCTGTGAAGACAATGTCAATAACTTTACATTTGTTCCTGTACTAAAGCTTTTGTTTTGTGACTATTAAGTGATACCATTTAGTCCACTGAATAACCGTGTCAGGTACATATTACTTTCTACATTTGAAATATAATAAATGAAGTCCTACATATGATTAACAACTGGCAAGTTCACTAGCTATGTAGCGATAGAGTTCAGATGAGAATCATTTCTAGCCAATCAACAGAAGTTCCTCCAGGCATAACACCATCTCCTTGATTTAGTTAAATGTAACTAAGGTTACGATACTTTGACTGAACATGGATACTGCCATAGTTCCTTAGTTGCAATTTACTGATAATCTCTTGCTTTTCCTTTAAATGTGGTATTTTCATTCATTGTGTGGATATAGATATTCTTTCAATTCAAAACTCATTTCTGGATACCAACGACGCTTAACTCTGCCTCATGTAGTAAGCGTATAATCACAAGATATGTAGCACTATATAGTAGCAAGAACACAGCCATTAATCACAATTTTTAACTGAACTGGGATTCTGTTTGAACTGAAAATATCTGTCATGTGCTGGGAAAGCAAGTAATTTTTTTCTGAGTGGTTATTTTGTCATCTCCAAAGGATAGATAACCCTGCTAAACTCACAGAAGAATTACATAAGATATATAAAAAAAAAATGAACAAGTTTTGAAATATAATTTTAGCTATTATATATAAATAGGGCATAATAATCCTCTGCAGAATGTTTGTTTTGAGAATACAAAATCATGCACGTTATACAGTGCCTGAAACGGTGTTTTCAAAATGGTAGCTATTATGATGTAAGAGCCATTTCTTACAGTCTGCTATTAATTCATTTGGAAATAACTAGTCATATAACAAACATAGTGAGCATTTGCACTATTTCAAGGAGTGTGCTTACCTTTGCAGGGAAAATAAAATAAGATATGGTTATTACTCTCAAGACACACATAAAGCAATTGTATTTCATCAGTTTATGTATGCATAATATGCTTGTGATGACTGAAGTGCTATATAGTGAAGTGTTTGGGGATAAGAAAAAGATTACTGCATTTTGCTTTTGAAAGTTTGAATATTACCCCTTTTAGTCCATAAGAATTGTGGAATTCTATAAATGAGTTCTAGTTAATAGTGCTTGGTGGTTAGGAGTTTGTGTTTTGTTTTGCAATTTTTCTCCTAGTATAATAGAATGATTCATGAATTCTGGCAGAGTGTTCTGTGTCACAGTACACACACAAACATCCACACACAAAGAGAGAGTAATCTATTGGCAAACCACATCTTCAGCTCTCTTTTGTGTTGATTTGTATTTGCTTTTAGGCTTAAAACATAATTCATTTTTATGGGTTCATTTGTAAGGCTTATCTAAAGAGGACAAAAACACTTCATAACTTAATTTTTTACCATAAAGTGTACGTTCTCTCATAGTATATTTAACATTTTAACACATAAATGGTCAGATTCTTATTGTCTCTTCATATTGAACTGCACATATATTCAGAGAAAATTGCACATTGGAAGAAATAATGACAAAAATGAAGCCCAGGTAGATTAGTAAAGAAATCTTATGGAGAAAACAGCAATCAATTAGTAGAAAAAGAGAGGATTTTTTCCTATGTAAGAAACTACATATGTTTATCAGGTAATCACTTAAATAAAATTAGGTGTGTGTCTTATTTTATATTCTAAACCATTTTCACTGTAGGATAAAAGTGGTAAAAATGTGACAAGTTTATTCACTGAGAATGGCAATAGGGCAAAGACAAAGACGAAAGCCTTTTGTGATGTAATTGTAAAAGATACCATCATTTATTTTCAGTTGGCATTCAATTTTCAATACATTCACTTTAAAATGCATTACTGTTTAGTGCTGAATGTTATGGTAATTCTGGAATTGACTTAGCTTTTCTCAGAGTCATAGATATGAGGCATATTAATGCATATGAGTTCCAGATGACAAATGGTGCTTGAAGTTTCCATGTCTGCTAATTCATTTTTGATTATAACATGGATGTCTTCTGAAATATAAATGGCACTTGCTGAGCCAAACGGTCATCAGATTTGAACGTATGATGTGATGCTTCACTGATGTTTGAACTCTGGAGTCATTTCAAATTCATTGATATCAGTGCTCACAAAGGCCATGTTCTCTGACTGTATCTTTCTGCTTTTTTGAGAACGATGTTCCTTTAATCTATTTCATTTATGTGAAGTATTTGGAATTATTTCTTACTAACCTTTGCAATCAGAGGATGCCCTGCATTGCTTACATTTTCAAAACTAAATTTAAGTTGTCCAGATCCCATCATTTCCAGGGATTCTGACTTTTTTATTTTCCTTGGATCATAGATTTTCAACAAATAAACAGTAGCTAATAATATCTATTAGAAAGAAAAATAAAAGTTATTGAAAAAGACTTAAAATTGGATTCAATTATATCATTAACCATCTAATCAGCTTGAGATCAGTAGAAGAAATGGTAAAAAGGTATGCTATTATGCTTAATATATTTTATATCACAAGTTATTTTCCTATATTTTAAATGTCTTAGATATTTTCAACATTATTAATTCTCCACAATAAAATATAAAGATCTAAAAACATTTAGTGAAAAGTTTCCTCAACCATATTTCCTGAAGTTCTGATTATATTAACATTTTTTAATTTAGCACTATAACTTCATTCTTGAGTGTTACTGACATCAAATACAATCACCTGGTGAATTTGCTAAGGTCTAGTGGTACCGACCAAACAATGTTTTGTTAAGTGGTATCTTGAGATTTTCCAAACAATAGTAAAACTGCCTAAAGATTAATTTTTCTTTTCTTATCTTCATGACTATAAGCAAAGGCAGAGATAAACTGTTATTCCTGGAAATAATCTTTTGTTCATAAAAATTCTAAATGGTTGGAAAGTTACAGCTAAGTCCTAATGAAGTAGTTCTAAGCTTCAAATTAACACATTTTTGCCTATTTAGTAAACTTATATTTTACAAGGAAGTTAATTTTTTGACAGTGTTAGAGACTGAACTCAGGGCCTCATGTTTGCTAGACCAGCCATTTACCACTGGAGCCACACACTTAGGCACTCTCAGCCTTTTGTTTGTTTGTTTGTTTTTTGCTACAGATAATTTGTGGATAGGATCTGGTGATTTGCCTGGGGCCAACAAGGTGGCAAAGACAGGGAAGCTTCTATTTATATTCCCATATAGCTGCAATCCCAAGTGTGTACTACCACACCTGGCCATGAAAGTGAAATTGAAGGAATATTGATGACACAATTGACTATCACTTAAAGATACCTGGCTAAACACACTTTCTTGAGAGTGAGTTTTTAATGTTTCAAAAAATTTTGAGCTCTGTAGGGTCAGATTTTGTGTCTTGAGGACAAGTCATAGCATACACTGGTACACCAAGACATTAGATTGGGATTGTACAATTGTAGTCCAGGGATCTTAGAGAAATAGAATTTGAATGTCTTCAATTGTATGACAATATGAACCACTTAAATGTTTGTGTTTAATTTGTATTGTGAAATTATTTTTCAAAATTGTCTTTATATTTAGGACTTTTAACTGTTGCTTCATATAAAACAACTTTTTGAAATTTAGTTTCATAAAAAGTGTTCTTCAATCAAGTAAAAACTGAGGTAGATTGGAGAATCTGGTTAAAGGTTAATTAAACATGAATATGCAAAAACTGTCCAATTTTGATAAAGTCTATGACAAATTGTCAGAAGTTAAGTTTCCTCAGTGGAAACTTAAATGCTGCTACTTATCACTGTGAAAGACCCAAACTTAAGTATAATTTTATGTTTTGTAAAATTGCATTAAGTTAATTAAAATCTTGATCTATGATATTTCACTTTTCTGAGCAATGATATTTATTTTATTGGCATTATTATAAAATAAAATATAGGAAGTTTTGCTGTCTCATTTTTGTTAATTATTATTCATTTCATTACATAAATATTACTAAACATTATTTGTTTAAAATGATTTTTTAGGGGAAACAATTCCACTACCCAGTTTATATAGGATCTGTAAGAAAAGTAAGATAAAGTATGAATGAAAAAATAAACTCAGTACTTTATTTGAAAGAAGTAAATTAGATGCCAGCAAGACATTTGTTTGTTTGTTTGGACCTTGCAAATGCATTATTCATCATGTGTGTGTCTTCTGAAAGAAAAGTAAGTGAGAGCAAGAAATATAACACTCAGCAACATTCTCTAAGTTGACCAGGAGTAATTATATTAATTTTGTGGCTTATTTTTATTTATGCACATCTAATAAATCAACACATTATATTACTGCTATGACTATAACATGCCCCCTTCCTACCCTTGCTCAAGTGAGAGTAAAATGGAAACAATATGATATGGCAAATTTAAAAGAATGTTTACAATTTAGAAAGATTACAATTCAAATTCATATTTCAAATAAGTGGAAGCAAGCTGTGCATGCTGTCCAAAATCTAAAGTAGAAATTAGAGTTTTTATGTACAAATTTGTGATGCTGGAGGAAGTGGGTCACCGGCACCATGCCTTTGAAGGTTACAACTGGTCCCTCCTCGCTTTCTCACCTTCTTCTCGCTATTCTTGATGAAGTGAACAGCTTTCTCTTCCATTGCCCACTGTCAGAACATTCTGCTTCACTATAGGCCCAGAATCAACATAGCCAAGAATTACAGACTGAAATCTCTGAAATTTTGAGCCAAAATAAATCCATCTTCACCTTAAGTTGTTTTTGACAGATATTTTGTCACAGTGATGACAATGCTGACTAATATAGAAAATTTGTACCAAGTAATGGTGTCACTGCTATGACTAAATCTGACCATATGTTTCAGAAGCCTCAGGAACTAACTTGAGGGAGAAACTTGGAAGACATTAGAGAACTGTGCTAGAGAAACCCTAGACAGCTGCAAGCTTAGCTTCTTAGGAGATTATGGTCGGAGCTCAGAATAAACTGATGATAGAAATGTGGGCATTAAAGACCACTCATGAAGTTTCAGGTGGAAATGAGGACTCGTGGGAATTGAACCGGAGACTATTCATGCTATATCCATGTTACAATGTAGAATTTGTCTATATATTGTCTGTTACTTGAGACCTTGAGTGAGGCTAAATTTAAAAGTAGTGAACTAATTCAGAATATGCTACGATTATTGCTGGCTTGTTTTATCAAAGTTTGCATTGAATGTTTGAGCAAAAACAGAGTGGATAACCTTGAAAAACTTGGTCAAAAAAGTCAAAGTTGGGGCTAAGCAAAGCAGGGTTTCTATTAAAAGGAAGCCAACTACTTGTATTAGAAATACAAGTAATACTTGTATTAGAAAGTATTATACTTGTAATAGAAAGAAGCCAGAGGCACTCTCAGGAATCAGTCATATTTTACCCACCACAGCCTGAATAGGGTAAAAGTGTAAATTCACTTAAGACTTTCCCTCGAGAACCAGAAGCCACCTACGCATCTGCTGACACAGGGTCTCCTGGGAAATTGTTTCCCCAGGATTCCTTGTATAGTGTTCAGTCACTCAGGTACCCACAGGTTGCTTTAGCCATGGTCAAGGAGACAAGTTACTGCTTGAACTGGAGGAAGACCTTAGCATCATCCTCATAGTACTAGTTTTGCAGGTATGCAAGAGTTATTACATCATAGAGGCTTCCATCCAGATATTGAGGGAAAGCTTGGGAGACTGGGCAACATGTGGCAGTGGCGGTATCCCTGCAGGCAATTCTTGAGAGGGCAATACATGAAGTGTACAGGTGAATCTTAAACTGTAATGGAACCCCTAGGAGTTTTGCAATTCTGGGAATGTGTAACCTCTGCAAAGGAGAGCTGCATACAATAAATAGACTCAACCCAAGAAAGAGACCATGGGAGCTACAACAGCAAGGTTTGGGGGCAGGGTTGCCCACATCCATTGGAGTTCACATCATGATTCAATGTGTCCCCCATGCTAGAAATAGAGCCACAGGATTTACTGTTTTCCCTTCTAGGTGTTGGTCTTGCTTTGTTCTGATGCTTCCTTTCTCTTTTCCTATTCTTTCCCCTTTGAAATGAGAATGTTTATTCTGTACCATTGTATCTTAGAAGTATGTTACATTATTTTTTATTTTACAGGGGCTCAAGGCTAAGAGATTTTCTTGACTCTTAGTACAGACTCTGGATTTAGACTTTTGAGCAATGCTGCAACTGTTAAGATTTTGGAGACTGTTGAAGATTAGCTAAGTTAATTTTGCATTATAGTATAGCTATGAACCTTTGGGGCCAGAAGTGGAATGCTGTGACTTGAATATGAAATGTACTTCGTAGGCTCATATGATGAACACATGGTCTCCAGCTAATGGTACTATTTTGGGAGGTGGTAGAAATGTCATAAAGTGGAGCATTGCTGAAGGAAGTGAGTCATTCTGGTCACAACTTTGAAGGTTATACCTAGTCACTGCTCTCATCTTCTTTTTCTGCTTCCTGACCACAATGAAGTGAATAGAATCCTCTTTCACACCATTCTATTGCCTTGACTTTTTGCTTTACCACAGACCCAGAATCAATGGAGCCAAGGACTATGGACTAAAAACTCTGAAAACACTAGCTAAAACAAATTTGTCTTTCTTTAAATGTTTTTGTGTGATATTTTGTCACTGATATGAGAAAAGTAACAGCTACAATTACATATCAAGATAACATTTCAACAATAAAGAATCTGCACTTTGGGCTGGGAGCCAGTGGCTCACATCTGTAATTCTAGTTACATGGGAGATTGGGAGCATCAGGGTTTGAGCTCAGCCCAAATATTTCACAAGATCCCATCTGCAAAATAGCCAGCGCCAAATGGACCAGGGGTGTGGCTCAAGCATTGGAGCACTTGCTTTATAAGTGCAAAGCCCTGACTTCAAACCCCACTCTCACAAAAACAAACAAAAAATTAGAATCTGCAGTTTAAAAACATTTTAAAAAGTCAAAATCAGCCAGGTGTTGCAGTGCATACCTGAAATCTCAGCACTTGAAGGCAAAGGCAGGATAATTGAGGCCAACCTAGGCAACATAGTGAGTTCTAGACCAGTCTGGGTTACCTAGGTATACCCTATCTCATAAACAAATTTTTAAAAACCCATAATTTTATTATTATCATTACACCAAAGAAAAGTAGCCATTGTGGCAAATAAAGAGAAAGAGGGAAGTTACTTACTATTCTCCCAGAAAATAATTTTACATTTGAAAAATTTTGTAGCAATAGCTTGTATTTCTAAGATAATTCTGATTTGGAAAGGTAAGATAAAGTGATCTTTTAACTATATAGCACAGAAAAATTATTCAATAGCAGTCTATTTTTTCCTAGCACAGAATGAAATTTGGTGTGACAGCTTACATGTTATGGTTTTGTTAGATGTAGTGAGTATGAGATATTAGAAAATTTACAATTGTTAATAAAAAAAAGTAGAGCAGATAAATTAAATACAAAACAAATTCAAGCAAAATATGTTGTTTTGTACTGAGCACTGGGAAAACTGGAACAAGTTTATGACCTAATATAAAAATATTTGTTCTAAAATGTCATTCCAATTTGAAGCACAAATTTTTACAAATACATTCTAAGCACACATTTTCTTCAAAACTAAACCATAAGATAAATTTACTGTATGTAACACCACAGGTTTAGATTTATGAATGGACGTTAAACAGTAATTTCCTTTTAGGGAAAATTATTCCAAGCTAGGCAAGTTTCATATCCTCTTTGCAATAATTTAATTTCCATTTGAAACCCTCCAAATTTATTCCTTTGTCACAGAAAAATCATGAAACTTAGACAATAAACAAGTTGCCTGAATCTTGCAAGAAAATTTAAAATTTTAGATTTTCAAACCACCTACAAATAAATAATTGGTTTTAAAGGTCTACGATGGTTAGACTGTGAAAATAAATGACATGTATGTGTTTTATGAAGCTTTCTGGAAATTTCTATTTTGTGAAATGTGACTAATAGCTAGTCTTTAGAGTCCTCTTTGAATATATTTGCATTAAAAGAAATATTATATAGGAATCATTTTCAGAAAGCACAATATTATTTGGTGCAAGATTATAAACAATGAAAAATATGTAAGCTTAAAAAAGACTTAATTCCTTTTAGTTCATTTAAGCTAGCCTCTTGATAGTCCATAAGAATTTATGTGTTTCAATTACAATGTCTTTTAATCTTTTATTACCTCTTCAGAATCTGAGAACTTAATCTATTTCACTCTTTGTGGCATCTAAGGGAACAAGAGTATATTTTTGATATCTTATTTAGAGTCTATGAAAAATTAAAGATGAAAACACATATTGATGCTCCTCTATCTTTAGTCTTTACCTTTTGGTTTATATGCTGTTTATTTATATTTTGGTGAATTTTCCACCCCTCAAAGAAGTATATAAATATAAACAGGTTTGTAAAGGATACATTTTTCGAAGATTTCTTTTTATCACAGTTGTTCTTGTTTATTTATTTGACTCTTTAATGTTCCCCAATGTTCTTCTGTTTCATCTTATCAGTGAACCTCCATTAGTAAGAGGAAGAACCACTCTCCAATCACATGTGTTCATGAAAATGAAGATTCTCTAGCTACAGATGTGGTACAAAACCTGTACAGGGTCTTTGGATTAATCTGAATGTTCGATGAAAGAGATCTGTATTTTTCCCTAGGATCATTTAGTCTCCGGAACAGACAAGCCTGAAGTTCACAGTTTCTTTGTTGTAGCAATATGATAGAAATGTAAAGTTAACAAAGAGAATGAGATGAGAGAACCTACTAATAATGGAGAGAGACAAAGAATGCTGGGGGGAGAGAGAGAGCATTGAAGTTTTTGCATAACTTCATTTGAGTTCTTGGTTTGTAGTTATTTGAAAAAAATCATAGCTTGACATAGATCACATATTAGTTTTGCAAGAGAATGCTTCCAGGCAGAACCTGTTTTGCCCTCTTCTCCAATTTTGTTGAAGAGAAAACATAAGTGATAATAAGAAAGACATAGCATTTTTGCTAGCTTGAGATAAAGATAACTATGCAGAGAGATTCCTAGCATTGTTTCCAAGCACATGTGTGTTACAGCCTGAATTGGTTCATCTCTACCAGACCTCTTCACTACTTCCCGGTCAACTTCCCATAGTGGCCTCTGTCAGTTTAACACTATTTTATTAGCTCATCTACAGAGGGCACATCAAATGCTATTAATGCCACAAACTCGCCTTTCATAAACTTTTTTTGTTATTTTTTAAGTCCAATCTGGCTTCCAGTTTGCATACTTTTTAAACTTTGGAATATAGGAACCAGTAAGAACTTTTATATAACCACTCCTAATCATTACCTGATTAAAAAAAAACTTAATTAAGTATGTAATTTCAAGAGTGATCTGATGCAATACAATCAAGAATTTATTTATCATAGAGTAATATATCTGAATATTTTTTACACTGTTCAGATTCAAAATCTTGCGCATGCTAGAAAGGCATTCAACTACTCGCTTCCACTCTTAGCCCTAATTTTTCATATTACATTCTGTCTTAGGTTTTTAAATATCATTCAGTCCCAATGGGATCCCTCACTAAATGTCTTTTTTAGTGGTAATTTAATTTTTACCATGAAAGTAAGCAGGCCCTCTACCCCTTGGGCTACATCCCCAGCTTTATCATGAATCTAATATGACAATGAATATTAAATATTATCTGTGAAATAGACTATATACATGTATGCACACACAAATTTTTTTTATTTTCTAATTTTATCACAGAATAGGGCTAGAACAAATGCAAGGTTTTCATATGGATGCCTAAAATCTACAAATGAATGTAATACAAATAATAGTGTATATAATTCAATTTTAAGTGAATTATTTGATTGATTATTAGTGTCCCTCTGACCTCAAAGGCAAAGGCAGTTTCCTTTTTTTTTTAATATTAATTTGACAGCTGTTTTGGTTCTTTTGCTAAGGTTCTTTTTTGTTGTTGTTGTTCATGTTTCCTTTTAATCCCAACATTTTGTACTTTCTTTACGTTTGCAATAATCTACAAATGTACATATCATGTGCTATTTCTGATCACAGGTTGTAAGATAACCCCCTGCCATAATAAATTGTAATAAATTATTTTTGATATTTAGGGTAATAAAATGAATTAATATATAGACATCATTTAGAAAAATACTTGGATGATGAACTCAATACCTTTATTATTATAAGTGTGCATATATTCATATACATACAAATAAACACTGCATTTAAATAAAATATTCTTGGGCACATCTGTACTTAAATTATATCAAATATTTTGTTAATTACACAATTTTAACTTTCTCCTGACTTTTTCTGATCTACCCCTATTCTCACCTAAGGTTCAGACATTTTATGCCTATAAAGCAATTGACTCCGGGAATACACTGAAGGACCTAAAGTTTTAATTCATATATTTTTAAAATTTTGTGGTCCCTTTCTAAGGTACATTACTATTTCTTATTTTATTTGATTTTAAATAAAAAGTTTTAAGTTTTAATTTTTAAATATGTACTATATATAGTACATGTTGTATATACATATTCAAATATTTATTTTGTAAACAGATAAATAGATGATAGCATATGGATATAAATAGATGTGTATAGAAATAGATAGGCAGATATAGACACATATATCCCTCTCTCCCTGCCATTGTACTTTTAATGTAGCTCTAACGCACAGTTCAGGGGACTTACCTTATTCTCCTGAAACCTGCTGGAGTTCATGCATGAGCAAGAACTTGTCATTAAGCCATTCCTCTTACTTTCGAAGCATTTCAGTTGTTTGTATCTCTATTATATGTTGCTGTTCTTTTTCTTCTATTGTTTTTGGTATTTATCTTCCTTATAGATTTTAAGTTCATTGGGCAGAACCTCTGGTGACCTTGGATGTGCCTGGATTATAAGACATCACTGCCACATATTTAAATGTCCACAAGTAAGCAAGTAAAAACATCTGGCAAAAGTCCACTGAACAGTCAAATATGAAGTAACAAATATATTTTCTTTGAATTTTGTACCTGATTTCAACAACATAAAGATAGCCAGCTCCTGACCCCAAAGATATGGTTTGTTTTGCCTCTACCATTCTTACCTCTATCTCTCACCATCATGGACTTTATGACATTATATACAGACATCTCAGCCCTCAGCTGAGAGCAAAGAACTAAGTTCCAGGAAAAGCCCACCCACTGTATTACCTTCAATACAATAGTTACAGATGCTTTATGTTAGGATAGACTGACTCAAGGAAGAAGCATGTGCAGACCATTAAGGTGAGTGAGTTCAGTGCACTTGGACAAGGAGATTTGAGTCAAAATAACATGATGCTCTGTTCTAGAAAGTGATCTCATATGGTGCTGGCATGGCCTGAGGAAAACAGAAATAGGGTTTCCAAGAGTGCGGGGCTTGGTTCAGGGACCCCTTTAGCATACATCAAAAAAGATCATTACTATCTGGGAATAGAATAAATAAAATTTTCACATTCTAAGTATATATACTTATTACAATTTAAGCACCATACAGTTGTGCTTAACAAATATTTATTGAATTAATTTAAGTAAATAAAAGTTATTTGTCAGCTTTGTTTTATTCCTATAATAAATTTTAATCATTGTATATTATTCTTTTTAAATATGGTTCTTTTACAACTTAGAATGTTCAGTAAATTTTTACTTTTATATTTATGTTTAAAATTGATTTATCCATTTATATATTGAGAAGTGAGATTCCAAAACAAAATCCTTAAATCTGTGAGAAAAAATAATTAACTAAAGTTTCAGGAAATCAGATGAACAAAAAATTTTCAAGCTATTATTCTTCTTATAGTGCTATTATTTCACATAAAAAATATATGCATGCATACTTATTTTGGTATAGTCTTCAGAAGAGATCACAGTCACATGATGTAGTGTTGAGAGCTGATTCTTCACAGGTGTTTTGCATTTCTGCACATTTGCACAGAGAGGCATGGACAGTCTTTCTTAGTTTATCTTTGTAAGAATGTTTATACAGCAAGTAGAATTACAAAATATTTTATCTGGAGCAAAGGCCAAGATATCTGAGTGCCCATTATGCATGATTCAGTTTCCACAAACTCAGTGTTTCTCTCTTATAATGCCCCTTACTGCATGTTCAGGCATCATCTGTTCCTTCTAAATCATTTGGTTTGAGTTGGAGCTTAGGAAAATGATGCAAAAATGCAACTTCTCTGGATCGTATTTCTGTTATTAATATATTATCCCTTGTCTTTGATCCAGCAGTATTGTATCTACAGACATCATCCATGAAACTGTGGTGGGCTAACTTGTTAGCTTGTAAGAAGGGTGGAAATTTTGCCTCTGCCTCTTCACGGCTGATTGCATGTAGCATGTGACTGCAGAAATTATATGAACTAATTTTTCATTCATTTTTAATTTTTTCTGTATTGATATTGTAAGTGCACATGAAAGTATTTCTATTGACTAAAAAGTAAAACCCATGGGATCATAAGAGACGTGCTCGATGTTATGTGAGAAATGTAGATTCGAGATGTAGTCTTCTTCTCCAGATCCCTGCTACTTTATGAAGTATCTGTGAGTCCGCGACTCATGTAAGACATTCTCCTTTCATATTGTCATTCACTGTAATTCAACAATAACTTGTGTATTAAGTATAAACAGAAAGAAGAAAAGATGTCATTCAAAATATTCATATCAAAAAGCATCAGAGCATAGCTATTCTCTATTGGCAGTGGTAAAGAAAGCACTTGAATGAAAGAAGATTTAAGATCTCTTTGAGGTCATCTCACTCAACATTAGAGATAATAAAGCACTTTGTTTTCAAATATTGTTCACTCTGAAAATCATGTTACTGGCTACATTACAAAATTTAATTAGCTACTTTCTTCTATGCTAGACACCACTAGTTTCTACTGAATGAGCTTTCCCATGTGCTGCCATCTTCAAAAACATGCTTTTATGAATAAATATTGGAATACTTAACCAAAGTGTGGTAGTAATGCATATTTATTTAGAACTCTACACATCAAAACTATGTAAAGTCATTAGGAAGACAGGAAAATACACCTGATTTTGATGATAGAGATCTTTTCATCATTCAGGGATATTACATTCAGTGTTGCTACTAAAGGTTTGAATAATTTTTTCTTTCTCTGATTTTAGCACATGATATATGTTCTAATGAATTGTGTTGAATCTTTCTCTCTGTGCTATATGACCTTGAACAAATTATTAACATCACATTCCTCTAGTTCCTACTTTTGGATAGTGCTTATAGCTGACATTCAATAAATTATTCTTGATTTGTTGGAAAATATTACATCATGACATATTATGCCTTTAAAATGTCAAGATACTAAGAGTACTCAAACAATTATTTTGGTTTTAATATTTAGTTCCCCAAAAGTCTCTGCTGTTAATTTGATTACTGTGAAATTCTCCTAGCACCCAAGTCCTTATTCTCACTAGGTTTTTTAAAAAATTTCATTAGTAGTTATAAACAATACTCTTTTATATGTTCATACAATAAGCAGGTCATTATACATCTGTAGAGTCAGCATTCTCTATTCTGAATCAATGGAAATAAATCTGATCTCTAACACTACTTGTTGGTACAAATAATTTCATTGACCTTCCATACCATAATACTTTTCACCTGCTTCTACCTGGCTTTCCTCATCTTTCTGTATGTGGCCTGTTGACTGATTAACTTGATCGGTTACCTGTGTCCTAACTTATCTGGTTCCATTTCTGTCCTCTCTCAGAGAGCATTATTATTTTTATTACCATATTATTATTGTACTGAGGGTACATTGTAACATTTACAAAAGTTCTTACAACATAACATAGTTGAATTCACCCCTCTGTCATTCTCCTCTATCCCCCTCACTATTTGTAAATCATATCTTTCCAATTGAAAACTAAAAAAACAATATTTATAAAACTGAAATATTTTATGAATGGAATGAATTTTGATAAGGTAAGGAATTTAGATAGTCTCAGCCAAAGATAAGAAAGGCAGCCAATTCCATAATATGACATAATACTATGAAAACACTAAGTCTAGTGTGTCAACCCTAATTCTTCTTTCAAGTGTTTTTTTTTTCTTTTTTTTTTTGGGGGGGGTATGGGGTTTGAACTCAGGGTCTCTCAACTCTAATTCTTCTACTTCAATATAAGCATAAGTTTAAATTGCTAGCAGTAAGAATTTCTTAGAAGGGATAAATCAGCTTTCTACTGCTCTTCCCCTCCTTAAGGATTTGATGGGTGTCAGGTTTCTTTCTCACCTTAAATCATGACATAAGTTTTTGGCAAAAAGTCCCTTGAGAGATTTGATACACTTAGAAGTAGGAGAATACTAATTAACTGGATTTAAATTCTCAAGGCCTGAAAGAGCCTGAATTGAGTGACTAGTCAAAGAACAATAGTAAAATACATTGTGAAATCTCTTTTAGAACAAGTTTGAACAAAGCTATTAGATTTGGGTACACAAAGAATCTAAAACACCCCCATAGATAGGCAGAGTCAGGTCTGTGGTTTATGGTTGCGTAGTTGATGCTATGCAAAAGGGTACAAGTCAGGTTTGCAAAACAGTGTTTTAAGGACTGATGATGTGTGTCTAAATAGTTATCTTAAATGAAGAAAGCTAGTATTTGGACATTCTGCTAAGGAGGATATCAAAACTGGCTAAGAATAGTATTAGTTATGCAAGATTTGGTTTACTGTCCATTGGATCCATTATGCTATATCCTTCAAATTAATTACTGGTATGTTTTGAAACAAAATAATTTTCAATTTCCTAAGTAGGTTGTTGAAGTGTACTCCTTACCTCTCCAGTCATTAACTCTACAATATAATGTCTAAAGATACATTTAAAAAAAAAGCTTCTATTTGCCTACTTCAATTACAATTCTCTATTGCACGTATGTATCACTGAGGCAGGACAGAAGTAGGAAAAGTTTGGGGCTCATGCAGGTTGGCGGGGTTGGCCCAGACCGCCCTCCCTGTCTTGGAACTGCCTATGCTCCTCCCCACTCCGTCATTATTTGGTGGGATTCTCCTGGGTCTGCTCTCCCCATGGGTTAGTGTAGGTTTTAAAAACACCCACCATGCTCCGTTTGCATTTCCTTTCCTAAATTTTAATAAACCCCATTTATACCCAGGCATTCTGCTTGGATTCTTCCAAGGTCTTCTGAAAACACTATTTTGCCAAAAACATTTGTCAAGGCCAGACAGGAGACTCATGGTGAGGGCCCAGACTCTACACTTTAGAGGATCACACTCATTCTTTTCACTTTTTCCTTCAGCACTGGCTAGGGGAATGGGCTGAACGCTGTCCTCAGATGAAGTAGTTGGGAAGAGCTGGGTTGGGACTCAAGTGTTGTCTGCCCACCAGGCGGGTCTCCATGCTGGTCGTGTTGCAGATGGTAGTATCTGTCTAATGAATGCTCCCCCATGCCTTGGGCTCACAGGGAATGGGTAGGCCAGGCCACCTTAAGCTGGAACATGCTTTCCCTTCTTCCTCCTTAACCCTTAATCCCCTCGCCCCCTTTCCTTTGGAGATAATAGTGGCACTACAGGAGATGATAACTCTAAGGTATCTAACCACCACGGGGATTCCCCCCTACCCGCTTGTTTTCTCTTTCTCGCTCTCTCTCCTTTCAGAAGGAGAATGGAGACTCTACCGCCCAGGCTATGGGAGCACACGCAGCCACTCAGGGCTCGAGGCGGGGTTGTGTGAACACATCACTCCTCAGCAGGTCCCACTCAGGCCTGCCCCGGACCAAAAGTTCTGGTCCAGATGGCCAGCAGCCACTTCCAGAGCCGGCCATATGGACCACAGACCAGAACCTCTCTTTCCTGGGCCTACCATGGGTCCACAGCCTTCTTCTTCTTCCTCCTCTAAGCGGGTCCTTTCCCCACCATGCCTCTGTTTCCCTGGCCACTTAATCCCAATTCCTGCCCATGTCCTCCTTGTCTCCATATCTTATAGGGGTTCAAGAAAAACTCACCCTAAGGTCACACTCTCTTATCCCAGGGTGAAAGTTATATTTTTAATACAAAGTGACTAACACTAGGTCAATTAAAAAAAAACAAATCTATTTGGTGGAAATGGCACTGTCTTCATAAGCTTGTAAGAGTTATAAAATCTTTGACATTTTTACTGCTGGACACCTACATCTGTGTAGCAGCTGTGATGTTAATTGTTACTGTCTTTAAATGTTAAATGCACTTAAATTCTCTTATGTATGTTTTCTCAAATTAAAAACAGTGCCATTTAATTAAGGATTTGACATTGGTCTCCCAAAAGTATATCTGTAATAAAAAATTATAACATTTAAAATTTATTTACACTAAAAATAAAAGTTAAAGGGGAAATTTATTCTGTTAATAAGATGTCATTTTGTATTCTAAAATACGAGTTTTAAATATATACTTGAGATAAGAAAAACTTAATAGTACTAATTAATGCTGTCCATTACAATTATTATTCTAAAATGTTATGCTCAATAAACATTTGAAAACATTCTATCTCTAGCTGTTGTCTGTTGATAGAATTAGGCTTACTTACAGCCAAGGGGTTAAAAAGAATGGGTCCTTATGTATATGGGTATTTTAAATAGGCAATTTAATTAGAGGTTTTATTCTTAACAATTAATTATTTTTGTTTTAAAATTAATAAAACTTTGTTTTCTATAGCTCAATGCAGTATGTCAAATTCTTAATTTGTTTAAGGTCCTTTCCAAACTGCAGCTCTGTAAATGGTAGGGTTCTACAACACTTGAATTCTTGGCTTCTCAGTAATAACAAAGCCCCTTTATGAGAAAACCCAGGATCTAATTATAAACACCTGGAGTAAACTGGACAATAACAAAGGTTAAAGGTTTACTGCCATTTGCCCTAGACCTAATGATCCTAAATTTAGAGAAGCATTTAAAACTCAAAGAAAAATAATTCTACAACCTATGACTAATTCTCCAAAACTATCAAATGATGTCACATCCAAGGAGACTAACAAAACCTTTTAAATCTCACCTTAGCTTGCTTCAACTATTTGACCTTTGCATTAGGATGACTGACTCATAAAGACACCTGTCTTTCAGGGAGAGATATCTTTTATTCTTATAACAGATTGGTATTTTGAGCCTGTATGTTGCATGTAACATGCCTGTGTTCCATTTGATAGACCCTTTGGAGAGACCATATGATCACAGGAGATGCTGCCACCATGATGAAGCCACCACATGTCCAGTGCCATCTTGCCACTCCTTAGGAATATGAAACTCATGGGTGATGCCTTCTTTCTATCCTCTAGAAAAATTATAACTAAATAATGGTTAAAATTCTCTAGATTAATACAGTTTTTATCCCTATTGCTTTTACTGCTTTGGTCTGTTATGGATTGGATGAAGGGTAGAGTGTTTGTATTGGAGATCTGTTGTGAACTACTTAGGAATCCAGCTATTTAATCTACTAAATATATTGACAAAGAAATTGTTTAATAAGAGTGCCCTCTAACTTAATGTGACTTGTTTTGTGTGTCAGTGTATTTTCTGTGTATGTCTTTGTCCCCTACCAATTGTGGCCACTTAATTTTTACTTTTTGAGATCCTTAGATGTCTTTAGGATGGTTCTCAAGCTTCTTTTATAAAGTTAATGTGTATAACTGTCTCAAAAGTTATCTAAAGTTCTAATCCTACATAGGCTAAATGGTCTCTGCCATAAAACTAAAAAAAAAATTGTAATCTCTGTTTAATTTAATTTTCTTCCTAAGTCTTTTAATGTATAAGGTTACTAAGAGTTTTATTAAAAACAGTGTTATCTAGACTCAGGGTTTTGCCAAGTCTGTTTCGAGATACAAATTAAGGTCTTAAAGCTTATAAGTTTATATGTGTGTAACTGGGTTGGCCCATAGTCTAAGTTTGCCTAAGGGAGTTTTCTAAGGTCAAGATTTAAGGTACTAATATATACTAAAAAATGGGTCCTTGTTTTATCAAAATAACTCTCAAGATCTTTTGGTGCTGTAGGCTGATACAAACTTTTTCCAAAACCAAGCAAAAGCTCATGTTCCAAATGGGATGATAAAACCTTAAGTTTTTAGGAATCTACAAAATACCAAATTATTTACATCATTAGCCCCCAATGACCAAGCCTGTTATTTTTGGGCTCCAAGGTCTACATGCAGGTCAACAACAACCCTGCTATGTGTCCCAAGTTATTATGTTAACATCAACAATCTAGGATATAATTTCTTAACAACGTCTAAGCCATGACCCTAAGTGATTGGGTCTCCTAACTTTATGCCTACCACCTTATCTCTGTTTCTGTATCTAATCATTTGAGAAGTTAGTCTTAAATGGTTTGTTATTTAAAAATGTACATGTTCCCCCATTTCTTCTAAGTTTAAAAGCTGACTACAACTACATGGCCTGATATGAAAACTGACCATGAGTGATGGGTTTGTATCAGCCAAGCTTATCTTAGTGTGATTTAGATTTAATAGTTAATTTTGTATTGGTTGTGCAAAGATCATATTAAGATATTTCCCTTGTAACAACCAGCAGATTGTTTTCCTACATATTGTTTTCATTTTACATGTTGTTTTGGTATTAGTCTTTCTGCCCAATGCATAGTAGTTCTGATATTTTAATAGTTGGGTCAACATGCAAGATCAGCATCCCATCTAAACAACTCATGTGCTGGGATGGAAGAAATAGGCAGGCCCTTACAAGAATGGATGATTCGAAAGGCAGAATACTCTGCCACTCACGTGCTCCAGAGATGTCTGACAGAAACAGGTCTAAGGGACCTGTGTTGAGGCTTTCAAAGGGTAGAAAGTTCCACTTTTCTCTCTCCAAAAGAGCAACTTTTCCCCTTTCCTTTTCCTCTCTCTTACTCTCTACCAGCCAGCATAGGTAATTCCATTCAGGAGCTCTCATGCAGGGGTGGAGGGGTGAATGGGTTTTCTCCCTTTCCTACCCTCTTTCTCTTTCCACCAATCAGAATGGGGAAGCTAACATATCTACTTGGCTGTATCCTTAAGTACTGGGAGATACTTCGATCCTACTAACCAAAAATAAGATGACTAGCTGTCTATATAGCCCATTTTAAATTATTTACTATTTTTTACATCCTGACAAAACCCTAAGGTATTTTTCTGATAACACACAAAAAAAGTAAGTTTAAACTAAGTAAAAATTCTTTTAAATGGTTCTAATATGACTAGTGCCTTGTATGTGTATCTAAGTGTTATAAAACATTTCCAAAGTTAAAAATGTATACATGTAAACAGCTGTAGTTCTTTTATCTAAGGTACATTCTATCTAATAAGGTCTTTCACATTTCTACTTTTTATAACAAATGCTAAAAGTTCTACCATTTGGCCCTGACATCTGTCTGTCAGATAAACCAAAGTTTATCTGACATTAACTAAATAATATATATGATATACAACTGAGTATCAAAACAGGGCCTATTTAAAATTACTGACACTGCCTTTCCCTAACCCTTGGAAAAGTTAAAGTTTTTAATTGTTGGTATATTGACAGTATTGACAACCACTAATTTGTTACTTTACCTAACCAAAATTCAAGGTTTAAATTGTAAATAACCATGGTTACTTTAAGTTTTATCATTACAGTTTTGATCCTTCAAGAACATTCACAGGCAAGCCCATGAAAAATGATTCTGACAAGTGCTTATCAAAAAACAACAGACATTCTTAAGTATTGGGGTGGTTTTGTATTTTCCTTGCAAAATCTTTATAACTGTTGCCTGGTAACACTTTACAGCAATTGAAAGGTGTCAGTGCATTTCCTACGGGACAAACAATTAGAATTAATTAGGCCCAGCCTAAGAGTAATTTTTAAAATAAATCTCTTTGTTGGTTAATTTGGTCAAAATGGTCACATTGGCACTGACTTCTGACCTGTTTAATGTGTTGCTTTCCCTCCTTGGTGGGGCAAAATCTGACTTTCTATACTTTCTGGGAGAAGCACTCCAACCCTGAGGGACAAAACTGCCAAGCTGGCAAAATTTTCAGAGACAGCTGTTCAGAGAAACAGTTTAGGAGGACACAACCCCCAAGAGTCAGTGTCCCCCAACTTCTCAGAGACATAAGTGATGTTCAGCCCCACAAGTCAGTTCAAAAGTACTGCACAAATGAGGGGATTTCTCCAGATACAGATGGAGTCAATTAGGCCAGAACTCTAAAAGTAACCAAAGCCAAGAGATTTTAAAAAGGGGCTTTTATGCATGTGTTCTAATATTTAAGACTTCTAGGCTCCTGGCAAAAGGCAAACTCATGTTTAGCCACAGCCTTCTGTTTAAATGAAGGTAATATAACTTCCAATGGCATGTAATTTCTGCTTAGGGAAGTTGTGAGTCTTCTTTCTGTACCTAACTGACTCATTGATGTTTACTCTCTAATTGGACTAACACCTGCCCCCTGGTACACCTGGCTGCCAATGCAGTTAGCCCTTAACTGCTCACTATAATGACAGTCCAAAGTAGAGGGCCATCTAAGAGATAAATACAGCTACAGATATAAATGCCAATAGGCAAAGTAACCATAAGACTATGTCACATTTCATAATTACTTTATCCTTCCTGCCACACCTGGCAGGGCCCTTCTGATGCTCCTATCACTGTTAATGTTCAGGTCATGCCTTCTAAACCAAATTTATTTCTTCCGGAATAAAAGCCTTTAGGACCCAAATTATGAGGCAACAAGGCTATTGATCTCTACAAATGAATGAGCTCTCCATGAACAACCCAGATCTCCAAAAGGAACCTTAATTGTAATGAACAATAATTCAGACACCTTGTGTCCAAATGAGCCCCAAGGGGGAAAAAATAGAGGAGACAATTTTCCTTTATAGGTAGGGTCTGCTGCCCCTTGGCAGCTCAAAGCAGATACTGAAGATGGACCGCCCCCCTTCAGAAACTACCAAGAAAGAATTTTTTGGAATATTGTCTCTCAGGAGGAATTTGAGGCAGGCTAGAATTAGGTAAAGTTTGGGGCTCATGTAGGTTGCCTGGGGATAGCCCAGACCACCCTCACCTGGCTGGGAACCCCACATGCCCCTCCCTACTTATCCATTATTGGGTGTGAATCTCCTGGGTCTGCCCTCCCCATGGGTTTGTGTAGGTTTTAAAAGCACATGAAAAAGAAAAGCACACTCTCTCTACCGCAGGCTTCACTTGCACTCCCCCATCCTCCCTTTGTATCTCCTTTCCTAACTTTTAATAAATCACATTTATATTCATGCTTGAATTCTTTTGCTTGGATTCTTCCACATGGAAATAAAAGGACAAAGGTTTCTGAAAACACCGTTTTGCTGTCAACATCACCATGATTGATTTCCTCACAATAATGCTGTGATCTCAAAACATTCTTCTACTACTAAAATTATAATAATTATGTCTAATTTAACTACAATAATTTATGTCTAATTATAATAAATGTCTAAGTTTTAAATGAATTAGATTATCTATATTCCAAATTATTTTAATGTTGAGTGTTTTTAATTTATTATTTGCAATTATAAAACTCATGTAACAAAGCCAAGCACTGATGGTTCACACCTGCAATCCAGTTACTTCGGAGGTTGAGAACAGGAGGACGGCAGTTATAAGGCAAATCAGACAAAAAGTTTGTGCAACTGCAAGAATACAGTCTGATAAATGGTGTTTAGGTTACATCCAGGTATAAGAAAACATTTAGAGTGCCAAAACCTTATTAATGAGTTAGTGTTTCTGGTTTAATATCTTTTTTACTAAAAAGTTAACAAAGAATAATTTTAAAAATATGATGTATATGGGGAATATATGTGAATTATGTAGGGTAAATTACATTAAGCACACAATATCACACTGTCCATCAATGCTTAGCTTGCTTTTCTTATTTCTACTTTTCTGAGTTTTTTTTAAATGAAATTAATTTTAAGTAAAATCACCTTCCTTAGATATTTTATTAACCAATTTGTTTGTTTGCCTAATCATGTCATTACATCTGCTTTGCTACAAGATGCCTTAATCTGTCTGCCACATTAATCATTCCAAATTTTGTGATATTAGGATGCAAGATAATCTATGTAACCATATTTCTACCCACAACTATTTTCATTTGAGTTTATTTTTTTCCCAGTGGATAGTAATCAACTGTTTTTCTTCTTTTGTTTAATGCATATTTTCTACCACTATCCTTCACCATATATGCAGTCTCTTCTTCCATTTCCTTATTCAGACTCAACTTAGAAAATGTGATATTCAAGAACTGTTTAGGATACTAGATTAAGTATATCACAGTTCTTTATTATGCTTTGAATTAATTCATATGGTATTTTTCATCTAACAAGCCAAACATAACAACAAAGGAGTTGTGAAACAGCCATATAAACACTCCTTGTAGTAGTTCATTTTTCAGTTTACCAAGACCAGTAATGAAAAAGTAAAACTTTCTTTTTGAAAAACCATTTTAAAATAATTACTGAGATAGTCTATTATTTATATAAAGTTCCAAAAATCAAAAATACTGAAAACCAAAATGCATTTGAGTATATTTAAGTATTAAAAAGTTGCCAAACTTAATAGCAGTCAATGAATGCATGACTGACTATGAAGTATAAAATGCTAATCATTAGCTATGATTTGAAAATTTAGGAAAAAAAATGGAAAAGGTCCAAGGAAAGATAGGTATTATCACATGTCAGATATTCATCATCAAACTAACCAATGAATAATTCAAAAGTAAAATTGTCATTTAATGGTTTCCCCATTGATTATATTCACCAATTCATCAGAGTTTCCTAAATGTGTTGCTTAAATTGTCAGTTACTTGCATTATTGGACAACTAAGATTTATGGTATATTTTTGCATCTTGCCTAGGGGTACTTACTCGTTAAACACAGAACCCCCATGTTTTGTAATGCCATCAAGCTTGATTTGCTGTTAAGGTAAAACATAAAATTAAAGTTTAGGCAATTTTGCCTTGCACATGCTAGTCAAACACTCTGTCACTTAGCTACATCTCTAGCTCTTAATTTATTTTGAGACAGTGTCTCACTATATAGCTCAGCTGACATGGAACTCATGATTCTCCCACTTCAACCTCCCCAAGCCCTGGAATTATACCCAGCATGCCACCACACCCAGTATAGATACAGGATTTTATTTGCTCACATCAAGAAAAAATGAAGTCACAGTTTACACATTAATCCTGCTTTACTTTTTAGGTTGTTATTAATGAAAAAGTATTTTCAGGTATCAGTTAAAAAGCAATGTGAATTATTTACAAAGAATTCAGCTGAAACATAGAATCATACACATTTAATAGTTCCACAGAATAAATTCCACATAGCATGATTACATTTAAATAAACACTAAAGAAACAAAACCACCATGAATAAAAATTATGTGGGAAAAGAAAACAAACAGAAACAAACTAAAGATTTAATTACTGTACTATTAAGGCAAAACAGGATCTGGCTGGAAGTGGGGGTTTGAGGGGGAGGGAGGGAGTTGACACAAGCAATATATACACATATAAATGTAAAAATGCTAAAATAAAAGGAGAAAGGAAAATTTTTTTAAAAAGAACTGCACTGTTCTCACAATCAGGTATTGTCATTCTTCTGTTATTATTCTTTTTCTTGCTTTGGCTAGTCTAGGTCCTTTGAATTTTAGCATAAATTTTTAGAGCAATTCATTACTGTCTAAAAAAGAAAAGACTTGAAGGAACTTTGATTAGGATTGCATTAAATCTTTAATAAATTTGGTGATATTTGATATAATAATATTAAATATTTTATCCTATTTTATGGTTTATATTACAGTTGACTAAGTCTTAAAATTCTCTAACACTATTTTGTATTGTTACAGAAAAGTCCTGAAACATTTATAGTGAATAGTATTTAATTTAATTTCTGTTCATTGATCACATAAACCTATGATTGATATTGGTTTGTTAACCTTTCTGTTACAAACTTATTGAACTCACTGACTAGTTCAAGTTGCTTTTAAAGAAAATAACTTAATTTGCTATGTAGAAAATTATGCTTTTTTTAAATAAAATAGTTTTGATTTTTTCTACTCAATATTGGTGATTTTTATTTCTTTGTATTATCTTATCATAGTAGCTAAAATCCAGTACAGTGTTGCTTAGAAATAGAACAGACATGTTCATTTCTTGATCATCAATATGTACATCATCGTCTGCATGTAATTGTTGTTTGCTTTCATCATCTTCAGGGAATTTTCATGTATTTCTAGTCTGCTGGGAAACTTTTTATTTTTATTTATATTTTTAATTTGAAGTGGATTTTTAATTTATTGAATGCATTTTGGCCTGTCTTTTGAGATGATCATATGGCTTTTGTTGCTAATGAAATGTAGGATTCAATTTTGTTACTTTTAGAGTTTACAAGGCACATTGGCCTTTTGGTGAACACATGAATAAATTAATTAACTAATATTCTAAGCATTCATATTTCACAGCAAAAAGATTTACATACCAATCTCTTTCTTCATAGAATGTCTATCTTCCCATCAGTAACCATGCATTTCTGGTCCAGTTGTATAGGTATTACTTTTAAATGAAAATATAGGAGCATGGCATTAAATTAATTTATCTTTAGTGTTTATTGAAATGTATCTTTTAGATTATTGGTTAAATACTATCTTCAAAGCACCAGGATTTTTTTTTCATAAAATAATACATAATGTGCAGTAGAATATTAAACACTTTTGGCAACTTTTTCAATAAGAATATTTCAAAAACCTGTAATTTCCAAAACCTTTATGTAAAAATTAATTTTGGATCCACTAAAACTGTTCTGTTATAAAACTTCAGTTTTTAAATTCACTTTTATGCTCTCAGGGCAACTGCATAGAAGTACAATGTATGTTTCTGTCGTCTGTGTCCATTCCTCTCCAGAACACACAGTCTTCCATGACAGTCCCACTCACAAGCATTGCAAAGCAGATCTTGAGCAGGAAAATGGTACATAGGATGTATGAGGGAAAATTGTTATCAAGCTTTATGAAAGAAAAAAGAATAGAGAAATTTCATTTTTCATGTTTGCTATCACCCTGATCAATATTTAAATCCTGTTTCTAAAGCACAAATTATGATATGTATAAATGAAAAAATTAAAAATAAATAACATATTAATGTCTGCAAAGAAAGGGAATTAAATACCGTAGTTATTTTCTTATGTGCCAGAGAGTAAGTGGTGTACTAAACCTCTGATTGAACAGTCTTAGGTCCTTGGAAGAGACATTATCATCTACACTTGAAAATGACAATCTCAGTAGCATAAAGGGCAAGTAGTTCATGTGTTCCACATGGGAATTATTGAGCAGAGCCTCAGTCTCAGTTATGTCCACAACCCAAGATCCAGTTTTGTTTTAGTCAGACTTTCACTGCTGTGAAAAATACCTGAGAGAAGCTTAAAAGGAAAATAATTTATTTTGATTCATGCTATCATATGTTTCAATTCATGGCTGTGGCCTTGGAGAGGCAAAAGATCATGGTGGGTAGAACATGGCAGGGGATGAATTAAAATATGATATATTTGATACATTGTAAGAACTTTTGTAAATGCTAAAATATACCCCCACCCAGCACAACAATATAAAAAAAAACTGGTCATCTCATGGTGGTTAGAAAACAGACTGAGAAGAATGCTAAAAGGTATATAAAAGACACATCCTCAGTGACCTATTTCCTTTAATCAGACCCTACCTGCTAATATTCCATTCAGCTATGAGTTCACGAAGAGGATTAACTCATTGATCAAGTTATAGCCCTCATTATTCAATTAACTCCCCAAAGCCCATCAGCTGGCAACCAATCGTTTAACACATGACCTTTCAACGCACATTTTAAAAATTTAAACCATAAAGTCTCCTTCTTATCATTCATATTAATAGAAGACATGAGTAATCAGATACCTAACAAACTGCATAATTACTACTGGTGATGGTTAAATTTCATTGTCAACTTTTCTGGATTAAGAAATGCTTAGGGCATTAGTATAGAGCACCTTGCAGTATGTCTTTAATAGCATTTCCAGAGATGATTATACCATGAAGTCTCCAACAGAATGAATGTTTTCACCCCCTTGATGAAATCATAATAGGATGGTATTATTGGAAGATGGTCAAAGGTAGGAGGTGGAGCTTACTTGAAGTAAATAGACAGCTGGAGGCATATCCTTTGGGAATTTTTCTTGCCCTGGTTTCTCTTATATTTCCTTTACTGCTTTCCTGGCCACTATTATATGATGTTTTCTGCTCCACCTATACTCTTTGTACCATGATTTACTGACATCACTGAAACCATGATCCAAATTAAATCTATTTTTCCTTATGTTGTTTCTGTCATATTTTGTCACAGCAAGGAGAAAAGTAATACATTATAACAATACTTGTCACTTAAAATCAGCATCTGTTTCATTATGAGTGAGATTAGATTAATCCTGATGCCTGCTTTGGACCTATCTCGAAGGTTCATCACTGAGGTGAACGAATGTATATACAAACAACTTGACAAATTGTTATATGTCAGTCTCATTTTTATTGCTTTAAAAGGTGGTTTTTTTTTCTTTTTAAATCCACTGGTTGAACTCAGGACCTGGTATATATCACTGAGTCATACTCCAAACCTAGCCCCACCCCAACTTCTTCTTTTTTTGCTTTAGTTTGTTTTTTATATAGTCTGGTGCTTTTCGCTTGGCCACTCTGGGACTCTGATCCTCCTAATTCTGCTTCCCAAATTGGTGGGATTATAGGTTTGAATTTATAATCACATGACCTTTTTTTTTTTGTTTATTGAGATATGTTTTCTCTGACATTTGTCTAGACTTGTCTTGAACTGAGCTCCTCCCATCTCTGCCTTCATAGTAGCTCAGATTACAGGCATATGTCACCTCTCCAAGCTTTTACAGTTTTTAAACTACATTTCTAGAAGATACCTTATAACTTTTAATTAATTAATGGATTCATATGCCAGAAAACAAACTTGAATGTCCAATTTTTATTAGTAAAATTGCTACACATTATAATCATACTTTAAATTAATCTTTTCACACTCCCAAGAAAGGTGAATAGGGAAATTTCTTTTTGGAAGGAAAAGAAAAATAAACCAAGTGATTGTATGCTATGCCTGGCCTCACACAACACTGTGAGGGCAGCTCCAGCCTGGTTTCCAGAGTGCACAGAAGCAGCCTGTGTAGGCTTACTTTTTCAAATGAATTTGCTCATTTGAACAAATTCACATGAGCAGGAGAGTCTGCCACAGGTTGTGGCCAAACTAATGTGTGTCTGCACTTCCTGCCTAGCATACCATTTCTTAATGAGTTTTGTCTGTTTTATGGTTCAGTAATTAAACAAATTGTTATAAGTAAGTAAAAAATAGAAGCCAAGAAGTCCATTTCCACAGCTGGCAGCCTGATACATCAGAAGTTTAATTGCTAAAATGCTCTGTCAGTGGCCAAATTCTTTATTATTGTTGCCTAACAATTACGAATGAGTGGGTATGTAGAAGTGGCACTTTGGGCACTATTAGAATTCTTTTATAATGATTTTTCCCCCAGAATATCTGCTTTATAGTAACTGAGTTTTTGGAGAATGAATTAGAATAACCCATCTTGTAAAGTGGGGAAGAATCTTTAAGCTATTAATACTTGTGATCGCTAAGAGGTTTAAATCATAAGAACTAGTCTGGATGCTTTCTCCAGAGAATAATGAGTCAAAGAAACAACGAATGCATTCTATTTTCTGTCAAGTCCCTGGGGTGGAGGATGAGAGTACTTTTTCAGCAGGTCTTTCTCTCTAGTATGAATGAAGATCTTATGATGTTGTCCTCTTTCTTTTACTTTAATGAAGACTCTTAAAGTTAATACCCAGGCAGATCCTTGGGACACAGGTCTCCTATCTACAACATAAAATTATACCATTTTTCCAAATCTAGGCACTATTTCTAGCACCATTATATTTTTATTCTCAGTTTGACACACCTTAAATTTTTTCAACAGGTTATCTCTTTTATTTGCATGAAAGTATAGTGAAATGCTGCATAATGGTATTTTGGACAATGACAAACCACATAGGCAATGGTGATCATATCAGATTATTATGAAGCTAAAATATTTCTATCTCTTAATGGTATCATAGTTATCACAATAGTCCTACAGCAATGACTTAGCATGGTTTGTGGTGATGTAGGTATGAATAAAGCTACTGAGCTGCCAGTATTATAAAAGGACAGCACATATAGTTATGAACAATACCTAATATTTAATAATGATAATAAGTGACCATGTTACTGGTATTTGTATCAACTGTACTATTTATCATTACTTTACATTGTACATCTAGTTATCATCCCTCATGCTTAACATGACTCTTGATCGCATAGCTTCTTTCCTCTTTTTTTTGACAATATTTGGGTTTGAACTTGGGATCTTTTACTTGCTAGGCAATTGCTCTACCCTTTCTGCCTAGCTCCCAGCCCTACATCATTTCTTGTGCTTGATTTAATCCCACGTTTGGATCATTGGGGGGGTCTTACTAATGATTAGTAAGTGGTCTTACTAATGTTGTCCACTGCTAATGTTTCCAGTAAGGGAACATATTGGGTAGTTGACCTGCACAAAAAAAAAAGTGATTAAGTACTTCTACTAACTGGCTATTGCATGCCAGTTAGGAATGGCCCTTGTACCATAGCTATTATATGAAGAACAAGGAAAAAGTGACAGAAGCTGACAAAACTTAGTAAATTAATCATAGTCAAAATACAGTTTTTATAAAGTTTGTCACAATGTACAATAGTATCTTAGGTTATCACATTCATTCAGTGCCCAAGGGCTCACTCAGAGAGTCTTGTATTCTGCAAATTTCATTCATGGGAAAAACCCTAATCTGGTATGTCTTCTTTAATGCTTTATGCATATTTTATTGTACCTTATCTTTATTTGGAGATGTGTAGATACATATATACTTACTATTGTCTTATGATTATTTACTGTATTGTATCCAGGAGAACAAGGTACAACATGCAATTTAGGGGTATAGCAGTTTGTACTGCCTAGGTTTGCACAGTACTGAAGTTACCTAACAAGACATTGTAAGATTGTATCCCTCTTGTTAAATGACACCTAACTATATATTGTAAAATAGAATGACATTTTTCTTCTTTCTAGCTTTATTAAGGTATATGTGACAAAACCATATAAATTTAACATGTATAATGTGATTATATATATAGTCATTAAATGCTCACATTAGTTCTCACATTTATTACCTCACATTCTCCTCATTTCTCTTTCCTTCTGTGTGCATGTGTGTGTGTGTGTGTGTGTGTGTGTGTGTGTGTGGTGAAAATATTTAAGATAGACTTTCTTAGCAAATTTCAAGTATGCAAAACAGTATTAATTATAGTCACCATTATGTGTATTAAATCCTCAGGAATTATTTTTCTTCCAATATAACAAAGATCTGTGTTATTCGCTTCTTTACTATGACTAAATAGGATATTTTCAATGAAATTTTGGAATTATTTATATATTTTAGATCTTGATTCTTTTTCTGAACACAAAAATAACATGTGTACAGTTTTGAAAATTGGAAAAATAATCTGTGACAGTAAACCCTATGGATTACTAGTGTGTAAAATGAATATAGAACTTTATACCAAAAAATATAATTGAAGAGTGCACTAAAAGTCTGTAGCCTCCAAAGGTAAGAGTCTGTGGAATGAATAAGCAATGTCCATTGAAGAGGGACAGTACATGAACTTCATCTCAAAGCCTTTTTTAAACCTTTTGAGTAAGTCATTTATATCTTCTCATACATACAAATAAGGCAATGAATTAATAGAATAACATGATTGAGTTAAAAGAATATTCAATTTAAGTACATTTATAGGTATGTTAAAAGTTTTTATTATTTTTAAAATTGTCTACATGGTCATATTAAATGTACTGTTAAAGAGATTAACACTCAAATTTTCATTGATGACTCAAACTTTTTAAAATGTCTAATTTAAACATGTCACATTCTTTTTGGTATCAGGAAAAGTGTTTAGATATTTTTATGTGTAGTAATAAAATAGCAAATTTTTAGTTGCTGTAATGGAATAAACTTATAAAAACATGCTATCTCCATTCATGGCATGACAAAACTATAAAAACTACAGCATTAAAACATAACTTGCCAACTACTACAAGAAAAAAAACATTAAAAATAAAATCCTACACTACATAGAAAAAAAACAATTTTATCCAAACAATTGTCATAGACAGGTAAGTGTTGATCACAGAAAGAATGCACTCACTCCCAAACACACAATTTAAATAAACCTAACAGCTAGTGGTATTTACATTTAAAGGTGTCATAAACATTTCAAGAGGAAAGAATATCTTTTATAGAAAAGTTTCTGTATCAGTTTCCAGATTTATTAGTCATCCTCCAATACCCTGAGACCAATTCAATTTATCAGAACTCAATATCATTGTCATTTCCCACAGAATCTTGGGTTTTAAATCAAGGCCAATGTTGCAACTAACCTTGGAGAGAAAACAAAATTTATGGCATTGCTTTAAGACTCAAACCTCAAAGGGATTTAAATCATTTGAATAAAACATTCTGATTTTTCTGTAGAGCTATGAAAAGAGTACAATTATAGCTATGTTTAGCATTATAAATGATAAGATCACACAAGCAAGTGTGCTCAATTGTACAGGTAGTTTTGTACTTATCAAATTTTGGACTTAAATAATGAAAAAATGTCACACAACTTATTTTGTGATAGTTTAAATTTATGTCCTCAAATTCAGGAGAAGAGTATCATTCAAAAAACCATCTCAAAAACAAATAAACATAGATACACATGGAAAAAAAAAGACATAATAAGTGCAAAATACAAATTCTTGTTATTTTGAGAAACATAAAACATTAAATTGTATCTGATTTTGTTCATTATGAATTTTATGGACTGGGAGAATTTCAGTCATAAAGTTCATTTTCACATGTTCAAAGTATTAAACATTGCAAAACAAATAATTATGCACTTGTCTTTGATTTCCAGATTATTTGAATGTATAAGTTCTTAATTTTCTTTATCTAGCATACTTATACAAATGTTTTTAAAATGTTTTATTATTTTAGATGTGGAAAGTCACAAATTTTTCTTAATATATGCAGTGATGAGCTTGGTAATGTCTTTTTTTATTTCTTTCCCTTATGCCCAGGTTCATTTTCTCTTTCCCTTCCTCCTTCTTTTTGGGTTTGCATACTGTACTATTCATCTAGTGTACACTTAATGTTTTAAACAACAAAAATATTTTAATACTTCTGAAGTCATGAATCTGAGAACAGAATGACAGCATCACTGGGTTCTGGTGAGTGCTCATTCCTTGGCTTGAAGACAGCTAACCTTCTCTTCTGTACACATATGCTGCTCCTCACATCAATACAAGTATTGATTCACCTTTCCCTGAAACTGGGCTCACCTTAATTATTTGAACAACAGCAAGTGGCACAAGTGACATTTTGAGGATTCCTAGGGTAGATAACAGAGTGTTTTATACCTTCTGCCTTTTGGGTCTCTTGGATAATTTTTTCTCAATGGCTCTTGGGAACAGGCTCTATGGCCAGAGGCACCTAACCCAAATGGGGAGGTTCTCAAATGGGTGCTGCAACTTGAAGCCTATGTTCATTTTCTAAATTATACTAGTTTCCTATTACTGCTACCATAATTTACCACAAATATAATGGCTTAAAGTAATAAAATGTTACATTTTGGTAATGAATGTCAGAAATCAAAAATGTATCTTGCTGAATTTAAGTCAGTGTTGGTGAACTGCATTCCCTTTCAGAATTTCTAGGAGAGAATCCATTTTTTTCCTTTTCCAGTTTCTAGAGCTTACTCATGTTCTTTGATTGTAGTCTTTTTTTCTCCCACATTAAAGCAAACAATGACAGCATTGCTTCAGCTTACATAACTCTTGTGTCTTACACATAAGTACCCCCATGGCTACATGATTCCAGTGAAAAAATCAAGGAAATCATTCCTCTTGAGGGGCATCTGATTAACAACCTGAATTCCATATGCTTCTTTGGTTCCCCTGCAGTAAAAGGTATGTAGAGGCTGTGGGATTAAGGGTAGTCATCTTTGAGAGGTTATTTCCTGCCTACCATGCAGCTCAAGCTGAGCATCTCTCGGTGACAGGCAACATTCAAAAGTTAGACATGTGAGTGGGTTCATAGACATTCAGTTCAGTAGGACTTACTGATGACTACAGTTAACAGCAACAACTAATATCCAATTGTAACTTCCTGAGAAACCCTAAGTGGGAATCACCCAACAGTAAAATCAACATATGAGAATAAGGTAGATAATAATAGATTTATATTTTGTGCCCTGGAATTGGAGGACAGTTTGCTATATACCAACAAATAAGGTCAACCTTATTTATTAGCTTTGTTAAATCTATACTGATTTTTCTTCCTCTTTATTTTCCTTAAACTATCAGTATTTGTTTTTTTTTTCCTCCTTTTTTATTGTTTTTACATATACTTAATGTGTATACATTGTTTGTGCCACCTCTCGGTCCTGCTCCCGCTTCCAGGCAGAACCTGTTCCTCCCTCTTGTTCTACGATTTTGTTGAAGAGAAATCCTAGGAGATAATAAGAAAGACATAGCGTTTTTGCCTAGTTTGACATAAAGATACCTATACAGAGGTATAGGTATAGGCATACAAGCATTGCTTCGATGCACTTGTGAATTGCAACCCACATTGGTTCATCTCTATCAGACCTCTTCACTACTTCCTAGTCCCCTTCCCATAATGTCCTCTGCTTGTTTAAGATTACTTTATGTGCTCCTCAACAGGAAGCATATCAACCACATTCAAGTTTTAGGTTTCCTTTCCTTTCAGTATTTCTCCTGGGCATGTTCCCCCCTTAGTGTGCAACCCATTTCCAATAATACTACCGAATTTGCTTTGGGTCTATAATCTGCATATGAGGGAGAACATGCAATTTTTGGCCTTCTGAGCCTGGCTAACTTCACTTAAGATGGTGTCCTGTAATTCCATCCATTTACTTGCAAAAGACAAAATTTCATTCTTCTTTGTGGCTGAGTAAAATTCCATTGTGTATAACTATAACATTTTCTTCATCTATTCATCTGTAGTGGGGCATTTTGGCTATTTCCATACCTTGGCTATTATAAATAGTGCTACAAAAACATGGGTGTGTAAGTGCTTTTCTGATAACTTGAGTCACATTCCTTCAGGTATATCCCTAGGAATGGTATTGCTGGATCACATGGCAGATTTATGTTTATTTTTTTAAGAAGCCACTGTATTGTTTTTCCAAAGTGATCAGACTAGCTTACATTCCCACCAGCAGTATATGAGGGTTCTGTTTCCCTTGCATCCTTGCCAACATTTGTCTTTTGTGTTTTTCTTGATGCTAGCCATTCTAACAGGGGTTAGGTAGATTCTTAGTGTGGTTTTGATTTTCATTGCCTTTATGGCCAGGGATGGTGAGCATTTTTTCATGTGTTTTTGGCCATTTGAATTTCTTCCTTAGAAATGGATGGAATTGGAGAACATCATTCTGAGTGAGGTTAGCCTGGCTCAAAAGACCAAAAATCGTATGTTCTCCCTCATATGTGGACATTAGATCAAGGGCAAACACAACAAGGGGATTGGACTATGAGCACATGATAAAAGCGAGAGCACACAAGGGAGGGGTGAGGATAGGTAAGACACCTAAAAAACTAGCTAGCATTTGTTGCCCCTAATGCAGAGAAACTAAAGCAGATACCTTAAAGCAACTGAGGCCAATAGGAAAAGGGGACCAGGAACTAGAGAAAAGGTTAGATTAAAAAGAATTAACCTAGAAGGTAACACCCACGCACAGGAAATCAATGTGAGTCAATGCCCTGTACAGCTATCCTTATCTCAACCAGCAAAACCCCTTGTTCCTTCCTATTATTGCTTATACTCTCTCTACAACAAAATTAGAGATAAGGGCAAAATAGTTTCTGCTGGGTATTGAGGGGGGGAGCGGGAGGGGGTGGAGTGGGTGGTAAGGGAGGGGGTGGGGGCAGAGGGGAGAAATAAACCAAGCCTTGTATGCACATATGAATAATAAAAGAAAAATGAAAAAAAAAAAAAAAGTTCTGTTGAGTTCGCTTGCCCATTCTTTATTGATGCATTGATTTTGGGGAGTTTACTGTTTTGAGCTCCTGGTATATTTTGATTATCAGTCCTTTGTCTGATGTATTGCTAGCAAATACTTTTTCCCACTCTGTGGGTGGTCTCTTTAATTTACAGACCTTTTCTTTTGTTGTGCAGAAGTTTTGAAATTTCATGTAGTCCCATTTGTCCATCCTTTCTCTTAATTGCTGGTCTGTTGGAATTCTATTGAGGAAGTCCTTGCCTATGCCCATTGTTTCCAGGGTATTCCCTGCTCTTTCATGTACTAAATAATGTTTCAGGTCTGATATTAAGGTCCTTAATCCACTTTGAGATGATACTAATCAGGGTGAAAAGCAGGATCTAGTTTCAGTATTCTGCAGGCAGATAGCCACTTTTCCCAGCAACATTTGTTGAAGAGGCTGTCTTTTCTTCATTGTATGTTTTCTGTGCCTTTGTCAAAAATAAGGTGGGCATAGCTATGTGGATTCATAGCTGGGTCCTCTATTCTGTTCCAATGGTCTTCATATCTGTTTTTGTGCCAGTACCATGCTGTTTTTATTGCTGTGACCCTGTAATATAGTTTGAAGTCAGGTATTGTGATACCTCCAGTATCGTTCTTTTTGCTGAGTATTGCCTTTGCTATTTGCAGTCTCTTGAGTTTCCAAATGAACTTTAGGATAGATTTTTCAATCTTTTTGATGAATGTCATTGGGATTTTGATGGGAATTGTGTTTTTAATATTATTACATATTGTAAAAAATCATTCTCAGCCAAGAAGTGATAAAAGGATCAAACGTGTTTATATGAGAAACATAAAATATTTATATATAAATGTCCACAATTCTAAAAGTATTATAAATAAGTTGTTCCAAATAACACAATTTTTTCACAATGTGTTTTCAAAGTGGACTAGACATAAATGAGTAGAATACTGTGAAATATTCACAAAATTTGTAAGACTATTTTGTGTGGACAATTACATTTTCAATGTACAAATTAGCATGTCTGATTCTGTTCATAAAATTTATATTCACAAATTAAAAATGAAGAAGTAAAATATCAGTAGTGGTATTTAATTACTTTTGAGTTCTGAAGTTAAATTCACCTGTCTATGACATTTTCCTTTCTCATATAAAAACCATGGTCTCATCAGCTTTCCAGAGTGTTTATGGCTTTCCTGCACTCACTGCTCCTTCTTTGTCACATAGTACTATCTAAACAGATGCAAATGTGTAGTCAACAACAAAACCAGCAGCTGGATCTGGAATTGCCTATACCCAGAGAGCTCAGTAATGTATACATATATATGAGCCTGCTCCCAATTTTATGAAAAAGCTCAGATTATGAGTGTCACGTATTGCTAACAGTGTAATCAGGGAAAAGTTATAACATCTATAAACAAACACTTCATTCTATTGATAGAATGCACACTTTTATTCCTAAAAATAGAAATGTATATTGCAACTTCCTTCTCTCATCCTTAAGACCTCATCTCCATCCATGATGACAAGTGCTGCATCCATGATGGAATTCACAGTTGGCTTAGGGAACACATGAGTCAGCATAGTTGCTTGATAATGATCTCTCTTACCTGAGCAGAGGGATTCATGTGTGTATCTGAATAGTAAATAACAGCAATTAGCATGCTACCCTGACTCATAGTAGGTACTTAATAAACATGGTAATAAATAAAATGACATATTGAAAAGATATCTCTCCTAGAGCAAGTGTTATCAAATAATGTAGTCTTTCAAGAGGATTCCAAGATGGCGACTAGAGGGATGAAGCAGAAAATGTGCTTCCTAAAGTAAAATCTTGGAGAGATGCTGGAGATACTCCTTACAGGAAAAACCACTGAGAAGAGGCAAAACTTTGACTCCTTCACACCCCCAGCACACGTGAAGCATTACCACTCCAAATTAAATGGAGAAACCGGAGGGCTCCTGTGCCACCAGACACCAGCATCCAGGCAGCTTGGGAAGATGCAGATCACAAGGTGAGCTAAGCAGCACACGGTATACCCACAGACAATCCTGGGCCAGGTCAGCATAGCCCTCTGAACAGACCGACCCCCACCCAGGGAAAAAAGAGAAACTAAATAATAAACAACAACAAAAAAGACACATAGTAAAGAGGGTAGGGCACCCTGAGTGCCAAAGGGGGGGAGGGGCAAACCCCCAAGGAATAATAAATAAACAAGCTGGCCAGAGAAAGCAGGAGCGGTGGCACTTGCCCAGCAATCAGGAGCGGGAAAGCTTATAAAAGTGGCAGTGGGAGGAAAACTACACAGGAGAGAGGGGAAGGCCCACTTCCCATGTGAACTGTAAATAAATATGCATGCCAGAGAAAGCAGGTGTAGTGTCACCTCCCCCAGTGTGCTTGGAAAGGGGAAACCTTATAACAGTGTCAGTCATGCCCAGGAGAACTCCAAGTAAACAAAGCCTGCTGGGCCAGGTGAGTATTAAGCTCACTCCTGAGATCTGCATAAATAAAGCCTCCAGCAACAGCAGGCTGACAGCAGCAGGCAGAGGTGAGCCACAGCTGCAGATAGACATCCACAAACCTGTCTCCAGACTCTCTCTCTTTTTTTTTTTGATGAGACAACAACCAAACTACACCTGCATGCTGAAAAACTTACTGAAACTGTATTGCATTTAAACTTGAGACACTTTGTGGTGTTTTGTTTTTTTTTTCTTTTTTCTTTTTTTTCCCCTTTGATGAGACAATGACAGAACTACATCTGAGACACCATCTCCAGGATTGGAGGATGAGGGACTAACACCAAAATTATTAAGACTGAAACTTTATTGCATTTGAACTTAGAGATATATTTTATTTTATTTTTCAATCCTCTCTCTGTCTCTATAATGCTGTTTAGCTTACTGTTGATTAGAGCACTATTTCTCCCTGTTTATATCTTTGAAACTTTTTTGTTTGTTTTGTTTTTCTCTTTTTCTTTACCATCTGTGCTTTCCCTCTCTTCTCACCCTTCCCTTCTAAATATTACCATTGTTATTATTACAAGCTAGAAAATACTTAATTGCACACAGTACAGGGACAATAACAAAACCAAGCACAATGATGGGAAGACAGAAAATACAGGAAAACCAGTTTCCCCACAGCAAAAATTTAGTACAGGAACCAGAGGGAAATGAAGAAAACAGATACTCAGATTCGGACTCCAACAAAATGAAGATAAACTATGCCAAAGAACCCAATGAAGCCCACAAGAATAATCTAACAGAAGAAATCCTACAGGTAATCAATGAGAATTTTATAGAGATGATACTGGATATGGTCAACCAAAATGTACAGGAGACACTCAAGAAATTCCAAGGCAACAAAAATAGAGAATTTGAGAAAGCACAAGAAGAAATAAAAGAAACTGTAGAAGCACTGTTAAAAACCAAAATGTAACAAAGAACATGATTAATAAAGAGAAAAATGAACTCAGGACGAAAATAGACAATATTAAAGAGGAAAATACTCAGGATATGGAAAACTTCAGAAAAAAGAATGAAACAGAATTTCAAAACAAAATGGAATGCCAATCCAGCAGAATAGAACAAACAGAAGACAGACTCTCCAAACTCAAAGATGAAATGGTAATTAAAGGAAAAACCAAAGAACTCTTAAACAGCTCAAGACCTGTGAAAAGAAAATGCAAGAACTCACTGACTCCATCAAAAGACCAAACCTGAGAATCACGGGCATTGAAGAAGGAGAAGAGGTGCAAGTGAAGGGAATGTGTAATATATTCAACAAAATAATAACAAAAAATTTCCCAAATCTAGAGAAAGATATTTCCATACAGATTCAAGAGGCCTCCAGAACAACAAACAGACCAGATCAAAATAGAAATACCCCACAGTATATTATCATTAAAACAACAAGTACAGAGACCTGAGAAAGAATATTGAAGGCTGGAAGAGAGAAAAAACAAATAACATACAAAGGTAAACCCATCAAAATCACAGCAGACTTCTCAACAGAAACATTAAAAGCAAGAAGAGCTTGGGGTGAGATCTTCTGGACACTGAATGAAAATAACTTCAACCTAGGATACTCTACCCAGCAAAACTATCATTCAAAATAGATGAAGCAATAAAAGTCTTCCATGATAAGCAGAAATTAAAACAATATGTGACCACAAAGCCACCACTACAAAAGATTCTTCAAGGGATCTGCACACAGAAATGAAACCCAACATAACCATGAAAGGGCAGGCAGCACCAAACTATAAGAAAAGAAAAGGCAAGAAAGTAGAGAGTACCTCAACTTAGGTACACACAATCAAACCTTTAAACAACTAAGACAACTAAATGACAGGAATCACCACAAACCTATCAGTACTAACACTGAATGTTAATGGTCTTAATTCCCCCATCAAAAGGCACCATTTGATGAACTGGATTAAAAAGGAAGATCCAACAATTTGTTGTTACAGGAGACCCACCTCACTGACAGAAATAAGCATAGGCTCAGGATGAAAGGCTGGAAGAAGATTTACCAAGCAATGACCCCGGAAAACATGCAGGAGTAGCAATACTTATCTCTGACATAGTAGACTTCAAACCTACATTGATCAAATGAGGTAAATAAGGACATTCCATACTAATAAAAGGGGAAATAGACCAAAAGGAAATAATAATTATCAACCTATGTGCACCCAATGTCAACGCACCCAATATCATCAAACATACCCTGAAGGACCTAAAAGCATATATTAACTCCAACACAGTGGTCGGGGGAGAATTTAACACCCCATTATCATCAATAGATAGGTCATCCAAACAAAAAATCAATAAAGAAATCATAGACCTAAAATAATCTATACATCAAATGGACCTAGATTATATCTACAGAACATTTCATCCAACTGCTACACAATATACATTCTTCTCAGCAGTCCATGGAACCTTCTCCAAAATAGATCATATCCTATGGCACAAAGCAAGCCTCAGCAAATATAAGAAATAGAAATAATCGTATGCATTCTATCTGATCACAATGCAATAAAACTAAAACTCAACAACAAAAATAAAGACAAAAAACATGCAAACAGCTCAAAACTGAATAACTCATTGCTTAATGAACAATGGGTCATTGATGAAATAAAAGAGGAAATTAAAAAGTTCCTGGAAATCAATGAAAATGAAAACATAACCTATCAGAACCTATGGGACACAGCAAAGGCAGTCCTGAGAGGAAAGTTTATAGCCATGAGCACATATATTAAAAAGACTGAAAGATCTAAAATCAATGACCTAATGATACATCTCAAACTCCTAGAAAAACAAGAACAAGCAAATCCCAAAACAAATAGGAGAGAAACAATAAAAATAATAGCTGAAATCAATGAAATAGAAACCAAAAAACCATACAAAGAATTAATGAAACAAAAAGTTGGTTCTTTGAAAAAATACATAAGATCGACAGACCCCTGGCAAACCTGACTAAAATGAGGAGAGAATAAACCCAAATTAGTAGAATAAGGAATGCAAAAGGGGACATAACAACAAACACCATGGAAGTCCAGGAAATCATCAGAGACTACTTCAAGAATATATATTCAAATAAATTTGAAAATCTTAAAGAAATGGATAGATTTCTAGATACATATGATCATCCAAAACTAAACCAAGAAGATATTAATCACCTGAATAGATCTGTAACACAAAATGAAATTGAAGCAGCAATCAAGAATCTCCCCAAAAAGAAAAGTCCAGGACCTGATGGATTCTCTGCTGAATTCTATCAGACCTTTAAAGAAGAACTGATACCAACCCTCCTTAAAATGTTCCACAAAATAGAAAGGGAAGGAAAACTGCCTAACACATTTTATGAAGCCAATATTACACTTATCCCAAAACCAGACAAAGACACCTCCAAAAAGGAGAACTATAGGCCAATATCCTTAATGAACATTGATGCAAAAATTCTCAATAAAATAATGGCAAACTGAATTCAACAACACATCAAAAAGATCATTCACCACGACCAAGTAGGCTTCATCCCAGGAATGCAGGGGTGGTTCAACACACAAAAATCAATAAACATAATAAACCACACTAACAGAAGCAAAGACAAAAACCACTTGATCATCTCAATAGATGCAGAAAAAGCCTTTGATAAGATCCAACACCATTTAATGTTAAAAGCTCAAAGAAAACTAGGAATAGAAGGCAGTACCTCAACATTATAAAAGCTATATATGACAAACATACAGCCAGAGTTATACTTAATGGAGAAAAATAAAAACCATTCCCTCTAAAATCAGGAACTAGGCAATGATGCCCACTATCTCTACTCCTATTCAACATAATACTGGAATTTCTAGCCAGAGCAATTAGGCAAGAAAAAGGAATAAAAAGAATACAAATAGGTAAAAAAAAATGTCAAATTACCCTATTTGCAGATGATATTATCCTATACCTTAAAGACCCAAAAAACTCTACTCAAAAGCTCCTAGACACCATTAATAGCTATAGCAAGGTAGCAGGATATAAAATCAACATAGAAAAATCTTAGCATTTCTATACACTAATAATGAACAAACTAAGAAAGAATATATGAAAACAACTCCATTTACAATAGCCTCAAAAAAAATCAAATATCTAGGTGTAAACTTAACAAAGGATGTGAACGACCTCTACAAGGAAAACTATAAACTTCTGAAGAAAGGGATTGAGGAAGACTATAGAAAGTGAGAGATTTCCCATGCTCATGGATTGGTAGAATCAACATAGTAAAAATGTCTATACTCCCAAAAGTAATCTACATGTTTAATGCAATTCCCATCAAAATTCCAATGACATTCATTAAAGAAATTGAAAAACCTACCATTAAATTTATGTGGAAACACAAGGGGCCATGAATAGCCAAGGCAATACTCAGTCAAAAGAACAATGATGGAGGTATCACAATACCTGACTTCAAACTATATTACAAAGCAATAACAAAAAAAACAGCATGGTACTGGCACAAAAACAGACATGAAGACCAGTGGAATAGAATAGAGGACCTGGATATGAAGCCACACAACTATAACCAACTTATCTTTGACAAAGGCACTAAAAATATATGATGGAGAAAAGACAGCCTCTTCAACAAAAACTGTTGGGAAAACTGGTTAGCAGTCTGCAAAAAACTGAAACTAGATCCATGTTTATCACCCTATACCAATAGGTATACCAATAGGTATGGATCAAGGATCATAATATCAGACACCAAACTCTAAAGCTGATACAGGAAAGAGTAGGAAATACTCTGGAATTAATAGGTATAGGCAAGAACTTTCTCAATGGAACTCCAGCAGCATAGCAACTAAGAGAAAGCATAGATAAATGGGACTTCATAAAACTAAAATGCTTCTGCACAAAAAAAGGAATGGTCTCTAAACTGAAGAGATCACCCTCAGAGTGGGAGAAAATATTTGCCAGATAAACCTCAGACAAAGGACTGATAACCAGGATATATAGGGAACTCAAAAAACTAAATTCTCCCCAAATTAATGAACCAATAAAGAAATGGGCAAGTGAACTAAACAGAAGTTTCTCAAAAGAAGAAATTCAAATGGCCAAAAACCACATGAAAAAATGCTCACCATCCCTAGCCATAAAGGAAATGCAAATTAAAGCCACACTATGATTACACCTCACACCATTAGAATAACCATCATTAGCAACACCTCTAACAGCAGGTGTTAGCAAGGATGTGGAGAAAAAGGAACCCTCTTAAACTGCTGGTACAAATGTAAGCTAGTACAACCATGCTGGAAAAAAAATTTGGAGGCTACTTAAAAAGCTAAACATTGATCTACCATGATCCAGCAATACCACTCTGTGGATATACCCCAAAGAATTTGACACAGGTTACTCCAGAGGCATCTGCACACCCATGTTTATTTCAGCACTATTCACAATAGCCAAGTTATGGAAACAGCCAAGATGCCCCACCACTGGCAAATGGATTAAGAAAATGTGGTATCTATACACAATGTAATTTTATGTAGTGATGAAGAAGAAGGAGATGTTATCATTCTCAGGTAAAGGGATGGAATTGGAGAACATCATTGTAAGTGAGGTTAGCCTGGCCCAAAAGACCAAAAATTGTATGTTTTCCCTCATATGTGGACATTAGATCAAGGGCAAACACAAGGGCATTGGACTTTGATCACATGATAAAGCGAGAGCACACAAGCGAGGTATGAGGATAAGAAAGACACCTAAAAAACTAGATAGCATTTGTTGCCCTCAACGCTGAGAAACTAATGCAGATACTTTAAAGCAACTGAGGCCAATAGGAGAAGGGGACCAGGAAGTAGAAAAAAGGTTAGTTCAAGAAGAATTAACTTAGAAGGTAACACACATTCAAAGGAAATCAATGTGAGTCAACTCCCTAAATAGCTATCCTTATCTCAACTGGTAAAAACCCTTGGTCTTTCCTATTATTGCTTATACTCTCTCTCAACGAAATTAGAGGTAAGGGCAAATTAGTTTCTGCTGGATAATGAGGGGTAAGGGAGGATAAAGGAGGGAGCAGGGGGAAGGAGGGACAAATGACCCAAACATTGTATGCACATATGAATAAAATAAAAATTTTTTTAAAAATGTAATCTTTCAAGATAAACCACTTTTTAACTACAGGGTTCTAAACAATAGCTTGACACACCTATGTAACACTTGGTATGATAAATCCAAATCGCCAAGCTTAACACACTGGAATAACTCCCAGATTCTGTCATCTGCTAATGGCATAGTCTTTACCTTTTGCTTTTCTAAATATTCTGTCCTTGAAACTTTTTGTTGACTTCTCTATAAGAACATTTTTTCCTTTTGTTCCTTCAAGATCTCCTCCTCAACTTTTTTCTTAATTATTACATGACCTGTCTGGTTTTGGTGATCTTGTAGTGAAAATGCGAGCATAGTGATCCAAGTCCAGTACTTCTTTCTAGCTTCGATTCATTCAGGGCTGGATACATGCCAAACTGAGTCACATAGTATTCTTTGCTTGATTTTAAATAAAAAGTTTAGACTAGAGGTATCATCTTGGTGACTACAGAGATTAAAATTCCAAGTGTCAAATGATCATATTTTCCCCCATATAGAAAAGTGTCTCCTAATAGAATGAAGTTGATACAAATTAAAAATTAAGATACTGGTTAGAAATCATCTTAGTTACTTAGGAATTTAAGGTTCTACTCTCTGTGCTTCCAATAACTACCCTGATTCTTGTCTCCACAAACCTTCTTTCCTTTAAGCCATTTCTTCAATATCTGGGTAGATTTTATTATTCATCTAATATACCTTTAATGCACATCATTGTTACAGATTTAGTATCTATCATTTATATCTAAAATCATGTCCAAAATGAAGTTCAATGTCCCTGCTAATTCTCCACCTACTTTCATGTAATTTTCTTTATAAATTATTCTTGTGCTGACTTCCTAAGTAACTAGAAATTTAAGTTTCCATTCTCATGTATATTAAGATATGTCTATCCATACCTATCAGCTGCATTTCACATGTACTCTATGAGTAGTACTAGACTACTTTAGTCAAACTGCCATTTATTCAAATTCAACAAATTATTATTCTCCCTCCTGAATAGTCTCCATAGGTCCCTAGTGCCAAATCTTCAGTTTCTGTATTTAATATCTCCTCCTTGAACTACTGTAGCTTCCACAATGACCCCTTGAACACTTACTGACGTCTCTTTCTCTCATCCATTTTAATACTAGAGTTTGAATTCTGAAATGAAAACCTTGATATATCAGTACAATGCTGATATTTTTCAGTAGCCCTTATCACCTCCAGATTAGAATTCAGACTCTAATAAGCTTCATCATCAAAATCCTGCCTGTCAGCAACATAGCTTACCACCTGCCCCATAACTTGGGATCCCAAACAATTTTCATACAGGAGATATGAGAATAAGTAGAAAACCCAAAACATGATAGTGTTTGATGTCCCCACTCCAGAGGAGCTAATACAGAAACCTTAAAACGACAGAGGTTATCATGAGAAGGGACCAGTAACCAGTGTAAAGATCAATTAGAGATGAATTAACATGGATCATAACACACATGTACATGAAAGCAATGCTAGGAATCTTTCTGTATAGCTATCCTCAACTCAACTAACAAAAGCACTTTGTCTTCCTTATTAGGCTTGTGTCTTTTCTTCAACAAAATTAGTGATAAAAGCAGAACAGGACCTGCCTTGAACTGAGCAGGGGATGGGGGGAGGGGGGAAGGGAGGGGGCAGGGGGGAGAAAATGACCCAAACAATGTATGTACATGTGAATAAATAATTAAAAAATATATTAAAAAATTTTATGACACAGTTAAAAGAAATTAGATTTTTTTTTTTTGCCTGCATTGTGGAGTTTCATGGTTTAGTGATTTGGCTTCTGTGTATCTGGGATCCCCCTTAGGTACTTCTTATAAGTGGCAGACAATTGTATATTATTAATAATCTTAAATAGCCATCCTTTCCTCTTCACATAATTTCTTGGATTCCTAGACAGATACGTTTTACATTCTTCTCTTTATAGTCCAGTTAATTTATTTCTACTCTGGCATGTATCCTATTATTTAATTATTTGTTTACTTAGCTTTCTACTCTATTAAATGCAAGCTATTTCAAGGAGTGTATACTTCTTTATACTTAAGATAGATGATAGATATTCATTTACCTTATACATTTAAATTATCTGAATATCACTAATATTAGGTATTTTCTTATACCCATAAATGCATGGTTACATTATATGGGATCAAGCTGCTTATGTGCTTTGGTTTCTATTATTTTTAACTCAGTTTAGTTCTATTGATAATATCCTTAAGGTGCTTAATTGGTGTTAACTATTTTTATCTTACCTTGAAAAATTCTTGATACAAAATGATTGTATAAGACTAATAAGTCACCTAATTTTTTTTTAAGTTAAATGCTATGAACTGCTCTATGTTGAGAAAGAATCAGCTTACAGCTTTTCTAAGATCTATGAAAACAGAACATCAGCTTTGTGGGACAATCAGCTCCTATGTGTTCAGGCATTTGTTTTGAAAGACTCACAATGGGATAACATTTAACAGCCTTGACTGTAGCTGCTGCTGAATCAATGTAAGTTAATTATCAGATAGAGTTTTTTCTTTTACTTAACTTTCTTCTAAAACATTGAAAGATAATGAGTAATAGAAGACAAAAGCACAAACACATATACACATATAAAAGAAACTACTTCATTTTCTCATATTAAATGCACAGTAAATGATGCAAAACACAAAATACATTTTGCACAGTACTTTGCCAAGACACCAAAGTTAGAAATAAATATAAGATATGAGTAACACTGTGAATTTAGCTAGATTTCAACGTTAGAATAAGAAACTTACAGTCTGGGAAAATTTCCACCCTTAACAAACATAGCTAAAAGTAGGGTTTTTTTTTTCTCTCTAAGCTTTTATTTCAGGCTACCTCTGAAGTGTTTTTTTGGCATCCGGAGTTTGGTATCAAATTCCCCAAATTAAAGACTTGAAAAGTCATGGACAACGGATCACTAGAGATCAAGATAGGAAAATTAAGGTGTGATCAGTCTTGGTAATACTAATAGATGAAAAGAATGATAGGCAAGTTTGCCCCCCGCCCACAGCAATATATTATTTTTTTAAAGTAAGGCAATCTGCACTTAGGCAAAATGTAAACTTATTTGTGTCAATACATAATCTATTGATTTTACTAATAAATTATTCAAGTCACTTGATAGAACTGCTCAGTAACACAGATATAGAAAGAAATGAGAAACCCAATAGAAAAAGAGTCAGTTTCCACAAGTTTTGTTGCTTTGTGAAATAACAAGCATGTGAGCATAGGACTGAAGTCAAAAGAACCACAAATAAAAATAGCATATGATTGATGGGCATGAGACATTTTCAAAAAGGACAATGTAGCTGAGTTGTACTCAATAGAGTCATTTAATTTCAAAATCACTCAGAATATAAATAACAAAATACTAAAAATAATTTTAGTATTGGTACACTCAGAATATAAATAACAAAATACTAAAAATAATTTTAGTAAACATATTTCACTACAAAATTGAGGTGAACTCTAAAAGCTCCAAACTATAAGAATTCTACAATTTGCTACATTATGTTTCCTACATATATAAAATTAATTAGCATCTGGAGAGTTTTTAACTATCTAGGAAAATATCCTGAGGGAATATGAGAATATTCCATATGAACATAAAGTCATCACATCTACTATGTGCTTATTAGCTATATCAAATAATTGTTCACAGTATTTCTATATTTGTACCTTCTACATTTGCTAAAGTTTTAAAGTAAGTTTTTGACATTATGAATTTTCTCTATAAAATGTGTTATTTTCTATTTTCCTAATTAAATAAATAACATTGTGGTCAATATAATTCCTTATTTATATAAAACAATAACAATTAAAATAACATTAAAGCAATAGTCCCTTAATATAATCTAATACACATTTTGGATTGAAGTTCTCAAGTTTATACACTGACTTCTTTCTAACCATGAATTTCCTATAAAGCAGAAGTTTGATTTAAGGTCTATTTTTAATTCAAATGAAATCTTGTTGCCAAGTACACTTTTCAGTTAGTATGTGTTTTCTATTGCCTTACACGGTAATGAATATATGGTTTAGCTCTGGCATTCACAAGGATGCCAAAGATAATCACTGTGTGAGGGTGGAAATAAATTTATTCATCCCTTGTAAAGGTATATTCCTTTGAAACTGGAAATACAGGTTGATGTGATTTTTTTATGTTGTGAGAAAAATAGGATCCATTCTACTTTTTACCCCGTAGACATAAAATGCTGATTTTGTAAAGCTATTTTTCCCTCACATTTATTAGATAGCAGTCTTCTATAAGTAAGAGCTTTCCCACATCAAGTAAAGGTATTTGGTTACTGCATAGTACAGTGTATTCAAAAATTGAAGGATAAATGTTTCACTTATTCCTTTCAATTACCATTATTCTGTGTTAAAATGTGTTACAATAGTCACCTTAAGTGGTGAAAATGCATTTTGCCTGTTTGTGTTGGCTTTTGCATTTTTAGTATGTAAGTCTCATATTTTCTATATTTAACTTTTTAAAAACTAATTATAACATTTATTCTGTTTTGGAAAAAATGAAGTGCAGCATACAGATAAAACTCCTAAACATGTAACATGACAAGTTTTCATAAACTATAACACATCTGTCTTGCAAATATCAAGAAAAAGATGTCAGATGCATCTCAGAAAACTTCCCTCATGCCTTCCCCCAAATATCTACCATCTCCCTTCCTAAAACTCTACTTGCTTTCCCTGCTTTTGAAACTTATAACTATGAAATTTTATAAAATACATAATTTTGTGTCTAAATCCTTTCACTCATGTTTATGGAATATATTGCTATTTTGCCTGCAGTTGTGATATGTTCATTTTCATTGCAATAGTCTCCTTTTCTACTTGTGAATACACAACAATTTACCCATTTGACTGTTGCTGAGAATTTGTGCTCTGTCCAGAATTTGATTGCTACAAATAATGTTGATATGAAGATTTTTGTATGTCTTTTTTTTGATTCTATACCTGCCATTGACAGTGTGTGAGCTTTACTGCCCTGATTATGTTAAGAATATATTTCTATTTTGAAACCATAGAGATGCTTTTACTACATATGCTGTCTTGATTTATCACTCATATTAAGTTATAAAATGTGGGGAATTGATTTGTCCTTTTCCTCTCATCAGAAACATATTGTTTAGGATTTTCCACTTTTGTTCTGGTAATTTTTGTGAGTTTGTTTTCCTGCTTTTGAGTAAACACATAGAAGTTTAGCCATGGATATGGAAATCTGCAGAACTGTTTGCCAAAGAATAATGACATTTAGGTTCCAAGTAGAAAGACCAGTTTTTCTAAATCCTCACCAAATTGTTGCATTATCAGAATTATTAATTTTAGTGATTATAGAAGATATGTACTACTTTTAGTAGTTTTAGATGTCATCGCTCTAAAAACCAGTAATATCATGTCTTTTTTTTCATGTGTTTGCCTTGCATATATATTGTTCAATGATGTGACTAGTTAAATCTTTAGTCCATCTTTTTATGAGATTTCCTTCATTCTTATACTTGGGTTTTATACTTATACTAGTATTTTATGTTCTCTGGATATAATTCTTTCATTACATATGAATGAATACACATGGTATGTATGTATTATTGTTATTCCTATTTAGTATATTCCCTTTCCAGGAAAAATATAAATGAAAGAAAGTATAATTTAACAATGTTTTTATTTATATTCAGGGCACTTTTTATCTTACTTAAATACTTGATTGACAGAAAGTCATTATGATTTTTAATTTTCTAATGTCTGAATATAAAGTTTTTTGCAATTGTGTCATTTATTAGTTGTTCTCGGTGAGAACATAGATTTTCTTCCCATAATATCTTCTACCTAGGAAGAGAATTATTTTTCTTGTGGGGCTGTTGATTGTACCCAGGGCCTTGCTCATGCAGACAAGTACTCTACCACTGAGCTAGAATTCACTTTTTTGTGATCAAGTATTATATTATGTATAATATTTAAATGGTAAACTTCTGAAAGAAAGTTCAATTCAATTCCATCTTAATAAAGTTATTTCATATCTGGAAATATCTGATTAGCTATTAGAAACACATTCAAATGCACCTTAGGCAACTTCAAAATAGTTCTAACCAAGAAGTCTTTATTAACAAATCAAAATGAGATTCAAGATTAATGCTATTCTTCAAGACTTTTTACTGAATATCAAAAGTGCATTTTGATAAAAATTGTGGCACTTTTATTAATGAAATAAAATGCAATCATATGAGTAGATACACCAAGTTCTGACTAATTGCCCAAGTTATTCTTTTGAACTGCAGAATCAAATGCACACAAATTCTAGCCAAACTCTAGAGTTATTCCTTAAAAGTTCAATAAATATATTATTTTCATTTTACCAGGAAATAGTTCAGAATAATCTATGGTCTCCATGATAAAATAAAGGAAAGGTTTGCTTAGTGTTCTCTGACCCAACTATTTGATTCTGTCACTCACTGCCATCCTCTATCTCCAGTACTTGAGAAACACAGTTAATTGCAGTCTATCAAACTTCATAGCAGTTATACAACAAAAATAACAAAATCATTAAAGAATGGTCATATACGTTTTAATTTAAGTACATTGTACCAGTAAGTATAGGAACATAGCAGACTGAATATGTTAATTTCATATAGCATACATTAATTGGGACTGATTTGATTTTTAAATACTAAGAATGATTTTACTCTTAAACCAGATAATTTCAAGATCATTTCATCTTAGTAGTTTATCTGCTAATAAATTTGAATGTCTTAAATGTAAACTAGATATCCATTTGTCTAGAAAGTTCACTTAATTTCTGTATAATTTAGATATTTTGGATAATGCTGAGGAAATGACGATTTGTTCTTTTGTGTACTAATATATAATAATTTCAGAGAAATATTCTTGAGGGATGAAGATACTCCCTATCATAGATAATGGTCCTTGTTTCTAGTTTCTAGTTCTACATATTTTGAAAACTCCATCAAGAAAAGAGTTCTGACCATTCATAAAAATATGTTGATAATTTGGACCACCGATTCCTAAATTCACGTACATATAACAAATAATACCCATAATCCATTGGTTTGGACACTCTACAACTTATTACTTCATATTATCACAAAATAAAGAAGAAACAACTATAAACCATCCCTGCCCCCCATCCAAAAAGAAAACAAGCATTCCCAATATGAAATGATAACTCTATGAAGTCTTTGCACTCTTTTCAGTTTTGCTTCATTGATTTTCACACACAAGGTTACAGAACAGATTAATACAGCTAATAGAATATAGGTAGAAAAACCTTCATATTTCACTCTTGTAGGCATGATAGAGGAGAGAATAGGAAGACCAAAAGACTTGTGCTAAAATGGATGTGCTAAACAGCTGGGTGAATGGTCTTCAAGCAACCTTTCTGGGAGTTTCACTAACATTTCTGCTTCACAAGTCTTTGGCCAGAAGTTTATTTCATGGTCAATCCTAACTGTAAAAGAGGTTAGGAAATGCAGCCTGGGAAATGTGCACAGGTAAAAATTGAGACTCTATTATAAAACAAATTGTACAAAATTGATTTGGAGTTTAAAATTATAAAGTAGTCCCAGCCTATCCCTTAGGTCATCTTCAGTTGTACATAGTCGTATTAGTCTTCTTAAAACAATTATCTTTGAGCTACTCCTGGATTCCCATCTGGACTTATACAGCCTTCCCAGACAGGTTCATAGGAATCTTCACACAGCATAGTAACCTATAAGCTCAATGACAACTTTCTGGTTTCAACTCATTCATTTCACATTGAAAGGCAATGACCAACATAGCTCTTTAAAACTCCCTTCCAATGGAATCCCATAGGAAAGCATCATATCGTAGGTCATAAGTATGTGAAATTATACTTAACAATTTAAAAATGAATACATACTAATTTTCTTCTACATGGAAAGGAAGTAGAATTTCTTTTTTGTGTTACTGTGATTTGAACTCAGGAGCACTCTACCTACTACTTGAGCCACACTTCCATCATAGAAATATAAAATATATTATATAATATATAACATATTTTTAAATGTTTCCTGGCCAAGAATAGTTATACCTTGCTAAGTCTCAACTAGAATGGTAGCTGTTTCATTTTATCCTCTACCACAATAATAGAACTGAAATGTAGAGTATAATTTAAGCTCAGGCCAATTACGGGTTGTTTACAGATGGCAGAGACCACCTTCTCCATGTTAGCTTTGAGATTTCTTTGACAGCAGTATCCTCAAAAAATTAGTAAACTCATCGTCTACCTTATTTCTGTCAAAATGTACTTGAATAACTAAAAGCAAAGACTTTATCATGATAAAATTTTTAAGTGCAATATCCCAGTTCTATATTTATTTGTTTTGATGTTCTTATCCATCTCTCATATTTAAAGACTAATGATATTAGCCTTCTAAGATAGCAGGCACTTATGGGAAGTAAATATTTAAATCAATATTTGCCAGTAACTCATATCTGTTAAGACTGCAGTTAAATATGCCAAACTCAAAATTATGGCATTCTAAATTTCACACTGCTTATCCATTTTATAGAAGCTAGTTTGAATGTCTACTTGCATTTTTTCCTGATTAAAATATCATATTTTTCTGGGTTAGAAAGGACAGTTATACATAGAAAGAGGTGAGAGGTTTAAGTGACTTATATTTTTAACCTAAGAGCACCGCTTTCAATTGGTTCAATGCAGTTTCTTTAAGTGACAGATTATAGTCTAGCTTGGTGACATATGTAATCCCAGATACTTGGGAAGTCTAGAAGAGGATTACATTTTAAGGGCAGCTCCAGCAAAAAGTTAGTGACCCCCTGTCTCAAACATGAGCTAGGCATGGTTGTGGTGCCTGTGACTCCAGTTACTCTGGAAGCAATGGTAGCTGGAAGCAGTGGTAGGAATGTCGTGGCTCAATCCAGGATGGAAAAAGTTAGTGAGGGACCCTATCTGAAAAACACACTTAAAGCAAAAATTGCTAGTGGTGCATGTCAAGTAATAGAGTTTTAGCCTAGCAGGGGAAAGAGCATGAGTTCAGTTCTAGAGACAGAGAGAAAGAGAGAGAGAAGGAGAGAAAGAGAGAGAGAGAGAGAGAGAGAGATTATGTTATGGTTCTGTGGAGGGAATAGGGGTTGCTATACAATACAACTCTTGCTTCTTTCCTGTCCTTCAGCACCAAGAATCCTAGGGGAATCCCTCCATCCCTCCCATCTCCCCACCTCAAGTTATTTACCTGTTCCCCTGAAGCAGTGCTTTATCAAGATGACCACCGTTTCTTCTTATTTCCTCTTACTGGACTCAGCAAACTATAGCCCAAAATCTAAGCACAGCCCATATTTTGTACAACAAATCCATCTTATTCTTGGATTTATTGCATGTAATTTTGACCAAATGTGCTCAAAACAAATTAAACAGATTATAAAAATCAAAAGAAGTTTTGGGAAGAAATCCTTGTCAGTCCCTCCTTCTCGTCAGTTATATTTAAATCAGTGTGTGATTTGTTGACTGCTTACTGACCATAATTTTGTGAAATTATTCCTGTTAAAAGGCAAATGATGCCTCCAAAGCAAGGTAAAAGTTAATGTGCTTAGTTTAAGTGATAAAGGGAAATTTTTAGATTTGTTGAAAGGCAGCATGCCTTAAGTGAAAGCTATGCATCATTATGGGAGAAATGAATAAAGCATGTCCATGCACATTGAGCATTTGTAGGTTTTCCTCAACAAGGGTCTTCTTGGAACCATAGATTCATTGCAAATGTCTGCTGTATTGGTAAAAAAAAACATGCTATTGGAGCCTGCCATGCCCATTTATTTTTGTATTGTCTATGACTGCTTTCATGCCATGACAATAGGTTTAGTAGTGAAAAAGCTCATTGGTGAAGCTCTCTTGCCACTAAGCATTTAAATATATGTGCACGTTTCACCATTTGATGCTCTGGTATGAAATTGAATTTGAAATTCAGTTATGTCGATAGAGAAGGATGGTGTTGGGCATTCAAATTTGTTTGCACAAATCATAGAAAGGACTATAAGATATTGGAACCAGCAACTTTAAAGTCATGTCCAAAATTTATAGCCAGGATTTAGACTTTAGGGTCTCTACAGTGGCAGTGTCTAGTTATCTTTTGATGGTGCAGTTTTTGTATTATGGTGTTAGAGTGATTCTGGAAGTTCAAATGACATTGGTTCTTAACTCATCCAAACACAGTATAAATCATATAATATTTTGTAATAAATCACTACCTATTTCAACTAACTAAAGTAGATTTGGGGACAGAGTGGTAGCACAAATCTGTCTGTAATCCTACATAAGCAGGAGGCTTACATAAAAGGATTGCAGTCCAAGGTCAGCCCCAGGCAAAAAGTGTGAGACCTTATCTGAAAAATAACTAAACTCAACAAAATGCTGGAGCCATGACTCAAGTAATAGACTGTCTGCCTAGCAAGAATGTGGCCTTGATTTCAAATTGCAGTACTGCTCAGAAATTAATAAAGTGGAATTTGCTTTCTTTAAGTTAAACTTGACCATTAGAGAATATTGTCAATGTGGCTAACACTAAATTAAAGAGTGTTATATGGGGATTTTTAAAGGTACAGTTGTGCAAATTGAAGTACAGTGGTCACAAAATATACACACATTTATTTGTCTACCCATCAGTTTTCTTACTTTGACTCTGGTTTATGTTAAGCTTAAACCCTGACCCAGGATTCTAGGTACCCAACACATGCTTACAGATAATTCTTCAGAGACTAACATATGTAAATTAGGTCTCTTCTTTCTTAAAAAAAGGACTTACAAAAGTAAAATTTAAAGATATAACTGTATGAAATTATGTATATGCCAGCTTAAATGCAATAATCATCTCTCAATGTATACATTTATCAAACTATCACATCATAATCCATAAAAATACATGTTAGTCATACCTCAATAAACTTGGAAAATATAAGATAAAACAAAACTTCTGATTCCTCATACCAAAACCCAATAATTTGTCTAGTAAGGCTATCAGGAGGCTGGTGTTTTATAAGGCTGTATAAGAATATTGACGTATGCATGTTTGCTTTTGCTTGTTTCAAAAGGAGTGGAATATCTATCTTCTTTTTCATTTGCTAAATTGTAATTATATATATATCCTTATCAAGTACAATGAAATTTTTTCATATGTTTATACATTATATAAAGAATGAACCAATCTAATTAACATATCCATCAACTTTCCTACTTATTGTTTTGTGTGTGTGTAGGTGAAATTTCAAAATCTCCTCTTTCAGCAATATCTGTTGTCAGAACAAAACCTATATCTCCTTAGTGATTTGAGGACATCCTCTAACCTTTATCTGCCAGTCAATTACTCCTCAGACTTAATCAAAACCAAATCTTGTGGGTTTGATGTCCTTATAATCAGAAGATCACATAAAGCTGAATAACTGGTGCAAGGTTGTTTCAAACAGACTTGAGTATCATAAATGGTTTCCTGGAAAAATTGTCACCAGCCTCTGATTTCTCAGTATCCAAATTTTAATTAAGATTTCTAGGAAATATATAGACTTTCTTCCTATGTTTCCCTACATATATTTCTGATGAACTTCTAAAAGGGAGAATCTGTCATCTTAGTTTCCAACACATGATACAATAAAACAACAACAGCAAAAAAAAAATCCATATAAAACTTTGGAAAATTTTGTTCAGAGAATTCCACCTACAAATTGATCTTGTATGAATTATTTTTCTTTATCTGTATAGTGTTATGATTAGCAAAGCATTGTTGTTAATAGAATGAGAATTAAATTTTGAACTTAAATAAATCATATGACAACTCTTTATGTAACTTGTATTATTTCTTAACCTGAGTTGTATTAAACATTATGTTTGAACATCATTTCATGCTTAGAAAATTATAAAGTCTAATCATATTATTAATAATTTTATTGAAAAACTATTGAAATAAAAGGAAGATTTTAAATAATGCTCCATATGTTTTTAGACATGTAATCATAAAATTGAGAATAATCTGAAGTTTATATATTCTTCTAGAAAGTCAATCAAGATATTTCAAGTAATCTCTGGAAGTTAAATTTTAACATGGATGTATATATTCTTGGTTAAATATCACTGACAGCATAAGACCATCTGGACTCTGCAATTTATCATTAGATTTTTACATTGCATTAGTAATCTGATTTAATGTTTAATAGTTTCTGCAGTCATTTGAACACAACAATGATATTTAGCTTGATTTTTTATTATGTTCAGTATGAAATTTACTCTCTGAGTGTTCTCATATTTCATTATCTGCTACTCAGAGCTTTTCTTCTTTGTTGCTATTAAAGCATAGAAAAATCTTTGGAAAGGAATATAAAGGCATAATATCATAACCAGATTAGTAGAGAAACCACCTTTAAACATGCACACACACATATACACACAACTCCCCCCAAACCATACACACATTACTACTCTATTCACACTGTTGTTCAGTAGTTGTGATATTTTCAAGGTCAGGTTTTTCTAATTTTATTGAGCTATTTCATAGAAGCAAACTCTGTGTGTGTGTGTGTGTGTGTGTGTGTATGCAAGAAATATTTAAAGATGACTAAAAAGAAGAGAGAGGACCATTTTAAATTAGTAGATTAAATTGAGAGTGGGATTGAATTTTATATTTGTGGGCTGCTTCTTACTACTCTCCAGTATTTTCCATGTTAGATAGCTATAAACCTTGAAAATATTTAAAATTATATTATGCATACTAAATATAATAAAGCATACATAAATTTTTAATAAAACAACTGAATGTAATGGATACATATCTGAGTGTAAATTATTTTTATCATGTCTGCAGCAAATGCTAGAACTTTGGAGAAATTAAAGGCTACCTTTTAAAGGAGATTCATAAACCATTAAAATATTCATATACTTTTTCTTCCATTCATTTGTGAAATTTCACAAACATTTATTTTAAATATATTATGAATGATGCATTATGAATTGATGATTTCTTGGCAACTTGCAAATCCTCTGCCTTCAATAATCCCTATTTTCTAGCTGGGAAATGGATGAAAATATAAAAATAAAAGCATAATAAAACTGAAAAATCCAACAAGCATAAGCAATTGTTCCCAAACATACCTGCGTAGGGGCCAACACTCTTTGATATTTGCAAAGAAAAGCAAATTAGTCTTACAACAGAGAATAGTGAATTGCCTGTTTGAAGAGCTCTGCATTTGGCTGAAATATTTAGACTCTGGTTCTCTTGCCATACATAGTCATTCACTGGGTGCTGCCTGTGAGCACATTGCCTTAGCCTCAAAGCTATTACAGATCCAGAAGGCACTGGAGCTGGAGACTGTCAGCTAATTTCACCCCTTGCAGTCAAATGGGACTCCTTTCTTGAAGGGAGCTCTGAGTGGCATATTTTCATTGTTGTTACACATTGAAAGTTGAGTATAAAAAGCCTTAGAACTGCTTAGATGCTGAAATGGATGGAAATAGGAAGGTTTCCATTGAACTACGACAACAGAGGCACTTGATTCTAGGCTGATTTTAAAGAAGATAGGCTAAAATGGATTGAAGAATGTATGAAAACCACTTGGAAATAACAAGGTATCAAAGGTACCAAAAGTAGTTGTGTAGTAGTTAAGCTGGCTTGTTTGCTTACAAAAAGGTATGTTAAGTTTCTTAAAAATTTAATGTGATTATATAAGAAAAGAGAATTTTTGGACACCCACGGGACTACACAATAGAGAAACGAGTGAAGATGCAAGTAATAAGAGAAGTCATCAAAAACACAAAACCCTTTCAGAGGAGAGAGTAAATTAGATGCAGGACAGAAATGGAGAGAAAAGAATTCAATGAGTGAAAGTACTTCTTTTGTTATCATAGGAAGAAAAAGAAGGTGGGATCTATTGCATATGAAAAAGTGTTTTTTGGTGGAAAGATAAAGGGGTTTCAGTTTGGGGATTAAAATTTTTTTTCAAAGTTTTATGATGAGAATATTGAATTGTGAGAAAAAGAACCAATTATGTTAGAAAGTAAGGAAGCAAGCTGAAGAGTAAAGGAGATCTGGTTTTCAGGCAGTGTTTGGTGACTACATAACATGCAGTTGAGATTATGTGAGTCATTATAAAGGGAGGGTAACAGAAGTAACAGAAATTTCAGATCCACGACCACAATGATGGGCAAGAGATTGTGATTAATATTTTTGTAATGTGAAAGAATTTTCAATGTAAATGCACTAGAAAAAGTTATCTTCAAGGATAGAATGGCTGGTGTAGACATTAAAATAGAGATTTCAGAAGTGATTCACTTTTTGTTGTAAACCTGAAAATAGCTGGCTGAGGTAGGATATAAATAATACAATTAGACAAACCACTGGAGGTAAGGACAATAAGAAATGAACTGATGGGTTGTCTTCCAAAACATAGCATTAGGCATGAAAATGAAGAATGCTACTCAGGAGCTAAAATCTTTAAGGAATAAAGTATAATGGGTAGAAGATAAGAATGACAAAGCCAGGAATTGTAAGGAAGAACACAGGTTATCAGGAGTGGTAGATAGTATCACACAGACTTTGGAGCAGGATTGATGTTTTCTGTTTCTTCTCTGCCACACACACTTACCCGAGGAAAGAAGTGAAGAAATGTATTGCAAAAAAAGTTTGCTTATTTGTAGATGTCAACTCCACAAGATCACTGGTATTTAGACAAACTTCAAAAGGTAATAAAAATAAAAATTTTTTTTAAATGTAAAATTTGTCTAGAATTAGTCTTTGGAATTGAAAAGACATTGTGTCAGCCTGAATCATCCAAGTTTTGAGCTCATGTGGTCTGCACTCTTAATACCATGGAAGAGAAGGCGAAAACTCATACAAATTGACATTCTCGGCACACATAGCTTGTTGTTAATGAAGTCTGACCTAATCCCCAATCTCCCAATCTGCACTCTTTCTCCTATTCAGGTTTATTCTCCTCTCAGAAAAATTTATAGGAGGCAGCACCTGTGCTAAATTAATTTGAATACATCCTATAAAGTGCATTACTTCAGAATATACAAAAGCTGGAAGTAACACCCTTTGGTTTAGAGAATGCTTCTCTGTAGGGATTCTTGGTAATAAGGAAATAGTGACAGCTCTAGCATGCACACTTACATTTGAGCAAACACAATTCCTTCATTCTAAAATTCCATGGTATTCACACAATTCAATGCCAATAAAGCAACAGCATTACCAAAAATATTATTAATATAACCTCAAAGAGTACTTTCTTACAACTGGTTGTTTTAACAACTTTATTTATACCCAAAAAGATTCTTTCCTGGATGAAGTTAACTGTGAAGAAAACAGAATGCTCTTCTTATTTGTGGCTTAGAGACTGATCACAGCAACACTACATCTATAAATAAGCTTCCATGAGAGTCTCGAAAGTCCTGCTGCAAGTCCACTGTCACAGTTTATTGGCTAATCAGCAAAGAATTGAAATCTTGATTGGCTTTATTTGTTGGCTGATTGAAACACTGAGATAGGAAGTACTAGACAGATTAATTAATTTGTGCTAGGGATCCAAAGTTAATCTAAAGAATGCTGTCACTTTGATTGATGGCTGTGTGAGAGAAGAAGTCTTTAAAAAACACGATGAATCATCACTCCGTATGCACATAAATACAAGGTTTTTGTCTATTTAACTGACTGAATTCTACTGAATGATACTGAATACTAATGTTTCTGTGTGTATAAATATTACCATGTGTTTTAAAGTGGGCTGCTTAGGACAAAGAAGAATGGACAACAGCTATTAATTCAAACAAACAATTGAATGTAGCTACTATCATATTTAAAGAAACATAAAATTCAACATTACTGACATATCCCCACAATTTTTGTGAGATGTTTTAACTAGTCAAAACAATTTCTTTTACAGTCTGTTGTACCTCCCACTTAGAATCTAATAATTGCAGGATAAGAATTATGTTCTTAAAGAACTAGATTGAGTTCCTCATGATTATATAATTTTGGGAAAAGCAAGAAAATATGAGCACCTCATAATTCTTAGTCTGCCTCATAACTTCCTACTGAGCACTGGATAGAAGAAAGGTCTGAAAATCGTATGATCTTAATAAATTGAATTCACTGTCTAAATATTGTAGTCAGGCTCAAAAATGAAGTATCAGAATGAGCTCCTCATTTTGTACATAATATTTTCCTCTCATTAATACAGAAATGAAAGAAAATCGAATCTCAGATTTATTGTTTTCAATGTGACCTTTTCCCTTTATTTTACGTATAAGGGAACTAGGTTACTGAATGTTTTAATATTTTGCATTCACTAATGACATCTTAGCAGTTGGTTTTGCATTACAAAATATATTCCATTTTCATGCAAGGGAAAAGAGATCTCAAAACTGGAGAAATTATAATTGGAGGAAGACAATTTAAAGGAACTCTCTCCTTCACTGCTGGTGGGGATACAAAATGGCACAGGCAATTTGAAAGACAGTTTGACTGTTTTTTATAAATTTAAATAAACTTTTACTATATGACCCAGCAGTCAGACTTCTTGGTGTTTACCCAAATGAGTTGAAAATATTTATTTTTGTAAAAATTTACTTGGGCATTTTATTCATTATTGCCAAAACTTGGGAGAAACCAAAGTGTTTTTCAGTAGGTGAGTGGAAAAATTGTGATACATCTATACAATGAAGTATTAGTCAACCCTAAAAAGAAACGAACTATATAAAGCCATCAAAGACATGAAGGCAACTTTGACACCTATTACCAAGTAAAAGAAGCCAATCTGTAAAGGGTGTACACTATATGATTCCAACTATATAACATTCTTTAAAGCCAACATTAGGCACGTAATAAAATGTTCAGTGATTGCTAGTGTTAAGGGGAAGGGAAGGATGAATGCGTGAAGCACAAAGAATTTTTAAGAAGTGGAACTACTATGTATGATGCTAAAAACATAGGCATGTGCCATGTACATTTGTCCAAATTCATAGAATGTAGAGCACCAAGAATGAACCTGGAAGCAAACTACAGACTGTGTGATGATAATGTGAGTTCATCAACTACTCTGATGTGAGTTGTGGACTGTGAGGTACAGGAGGCAGGGTTTATATGGTATCTGTACTTTCTAATCAATTTTGGTGTGAACAAAAATTTTTCTGAAAAATAAAACATATTAAAAAAATACTTTAGTAATATGGAGATTATGTAATGATTCAGACATCTCATCACTTCCAATTTATCATTTACAGTGGTTTGCTTTTCATTATAAATAATTTCACCTTTATTTAATTTATTTATTTTCATTTTTTATTGTTGTGCTGGGTGAGGGTACATTGTGGCATTTACAAAATTCTTACAGTATATTAAACATATCACACTTGAATTTGCCCCCTCCATCATTCTCCTTTATCTTTCCCTCCCCCCATTCCTTGAACAGTTTCAATAGGCATCATTTTTCCATTCACATAAGTGTATACATAGTGTTTGCACCATATTCACACTGCTATACCCTTTCCTCTTTCCTACCTCCTCACCCCTCCCACTGGTACCAAACCTTCCAATTAGCAGGACCTGTTCCACCTGTTCTCTGATTTTGTAGAAGAAAGAAAACAAAACAAAAAAAAATCTGACAATTTTGCTTGTTTAAGATGGCTATCAGGGAATTTCCTTGTGGCACTTCCAGGCATATAGCCTGAATTGGTTCCTCTCCTCTATTTTTCTTCATTCCACCTTGGCCTCTTTCTTATGGTGGTTTCAACCAGCTTAAAACCTCAATATTCATTCTTGTAAAGAGAGTACACCAACTATACTCACTTCCTTAATTTCCTTCTTTTACACCTCTCATATGTGCTCTCCCATTAGCATGACCTGTTTTTCATAATATTGCTGCCTTTGTATTAAGTCTATACTCCAAATATGAGAGAAAACATGCACCTTTTGGCTTTCTGAGCCTGGCTACCTTCATTTAATATAATGTTCTCCAGTTCCAGCCACTTCCCTGCGAATGACAAAATTTCATTCTTTTTTGTGGTTAAACAAAATTCCATTGTGTATAAATACCACATTTTCTTAATCCATTTATTGGTGGTGGGGCATCTTGGCTGTTTCCATAACTTGGCTATTGTGAATATTGTTGCAATAAACAAGAGTGTGCAGGTGCCTTCATTGTAACCTGACTCACATTCCTTCTGGTATACCCCTAAGAGTGGAATTGCTGAATCATATGACAGTACTATGTTTAGTTTTTTGAGGTGCCTCCATACTGTTTTCTATAGTAGCTGTATTAGTTTACACTCCTACCAGTGGAGCATGAGAGTGCCTTGTTCTCTACATCCTTGCCAATATTTGCTGTCCTTTGTGTTCTTGATGGCAGCCATTGTGACAGGAGCACAGTGGAATCTTAATGTGGTTTTGATTTGCATTTCCTTTATGTTTAGCATTTCTTCATGGGGTTTTCAGCCATTTGAACTTCTTCCTTTGAAAAAGTTCTGTTCAGTTTATTTGCCCAAACAGCTCTGTTCAGTTCATTTGCTGATTTCTTCATTTCAAAAGTTGTAAACCTTACTGAGACCAAACTACTGGTAGATAACTTTAAAACTTGGTTTCAAATATTGATATAAAGCACAAGAGCATTAGAGTTGAGTTTAAAATTTATGATTTTTATGCCTATCTTTGTCTTTAAAATTATTAAAATATAATTAATAGATAATGAATTGTACATATTTAAAGAATGTAAACAAATAAAGTTTATACATGTGTACACCTGAGAAATTGTAACCAAATATTGTGGGTTTGATCCTCGGTAAGCACAAAGCTAACCAGCACATCATGGAGATAAAAAAAAAGTGAAGAAAAAGGGTTGACGAAATAACTTAAATGGTAGAGCATTTGCCTAGCAAGCATGGGACCCTGAGTTCAAACCCCAATCCAGCCAAAAAAGAAGAAAGGCTATTACCTGCTGCAAGTAAGCAGACCACTGGAATTTCTCTCAAAGCAGTGTCTCTCTGAACAGAGAAGCAAGGGGTTTTTATTAGGGAGACTTTTGCATATTCCTACTGAAAAGACTTGTCACTGCATGTAAGGGAGGTAGGCACATTTCTCAGCATCCCAGGTCCAGGTGATACTTCTTCATACATTGCATGTTCAAAGGTGGTTGATGGAAACTCTTACAGGGAGACAAATTTAGTATTATAATGAGATCATAATGAGCAAAATTTATTCCAGGTCCCCCAGAAAAATGGCTAGGTGATTTGGGCTGTTTTAACCAGTTTCATGTGATTTTCTATGGAAGGCCTTACCTAAGAAAAACAACTTGAAGGAAGAGCGCAGTCACTTAAAGGGGCAGCAGCTGCTTTGCCTGCAAGCAGAGGAGCTTGACCCTAAAAGTTCCTAAAAGTTCCGTGCTTAACAACGTCATCTTGATAATCAGGATAAAGAACAAGATTTTCACCTGTATGCATTTCCTCATTTAATCCCTCCTTTTCTCCATTCCCTGATCCAACTTAATTCCTGGCAAATACTGATGTTATTTATATTACTACAGATTAGGTTGATTTTTCTCAGATTTTATATGGAATTGTAAAGTATGTACTCTTTTGGGGTCTGTTTTAACTCAACATAATTGTGAATATATAGATGTTTTAGGAATAATATCTCTTTATTTTAAAGTTATGATTTTTATTGAGGCATTATATTTATATACCTTCATGAGGCATAGTATGGTAATCTGATCCATGTATAAAATGTATAATGATCAAGTCAGTGTAATAAGCTTCAAGCTCCTCAAATGTTCATCATTTTGTATGTTGGGAACATTTGTCTCCTGCTTTCAATTTATTTTGTAACATATCATACATTGTTGTAACCAATTATAACCCTGCTGTGCTATGCTACTTCCTGACCTCTGTGTTTTGGTGCTGTTTATCTAACTTATTTCCATCATCCCTGCCTCTTGCCCTTCCACATTTCTAGTGACCGCTTTTCAGCTCTGCTCATCTATGACATCAACCTTTCATTTACACAAGTGGGAAAAATCATCTGATATTTGTTGACTTACTGCACTTGACATAATGATCTCCAGTTCTATCTGTGTTACAACAAATAACCAGATTTCATTGTTTATACCTGAGTAATATTCCATTGTAATGTACACATTTTCCCTCTCCATTCATTCATTGATGGACATTTTAGTTGATTCCATATTTTGGCTATCTGATAGAGTGGAAGTGTAGGTATTTGCAATAAAACTTCTGTATCATTTGTATACCGGTCTTTGTATGAATATGTGCTTTCATTTTTTCTAGGTAATTACCAGTCATAAACTATCTCAATAATGTGGCCGATGCATCTTTTACTTTTAAAGAAACTGCTAACATTCTTTCCAAGGACAACATTTTGCATGACTACTTAGCTTATTCAAGAAATCCACTGCTCCCATGTCCTCCACAGCAGTGTGGTCAATCTTTTGTTTTGTCCATTTTCATCTGATGAATAGAATCTTGTTGCAGCTATAAATTGAATTTCTTTAATGAAAATGATACTGAGCATCTGTTATCATGCTTATTAACTTATTAGAACCATCCTTGCAGTAATATACCACATTCTATGCAGTATACAAACTTTAGTTAGTTAGTTACTTAGTTAGTCTCATGGCACTGGGGATTAAGCTCAGGGCCTCATGCTTGCTAGATAAACACCTTACTACTTGAGTCACAATTAGTCTCCTTTCAGTTCTTCTATTCTGAATATTGTACTAAGTCCATATATTGTGCTTTTACATGTTACAAGTTACACACTAAATAGTGGTCAATTAGCACTTACATATATATTGAAATAATATAAAAGTATATATGTACCCACATATTTAGCAATTATTCTTCATTTATTTGTATTGATCAATATGACTACCTGATAATTTTTTTTCATAGGTCTTTCATCTTCTTGTTTTTTTTTTATTTATTCATATGTGCATACAATGTTTGGGCCATTTCTTCCCCCTACCTTCTCCCCGCCATCCTCTCCCTCTCCTCCCCACCCCATTGAATCCAGGCAGAAACTGTTCTGCCCTTATCTCTAATTTCATTGAAGAGAGAATATAAACAGTAATAAGAAGGACAAAGCATTTTTGCTAGTTGAGATAAGGATAGCTATACAGAGAAATTCCTAGCATTGCTTCCATGAACAAATGTGTTACATTCTAAGTTGATTCTTCTCGAACTGATCTTTTCTCTAGTTCCTGATCCCCTTCTCATATTGACCTCTGTCACTTTAAAGTCTCTGCATTAGTTCCTTTGCATTGAGAATATCAAATACTATCATGTTTTTTGGATGTCTTACCTATCCTCATACCTCCCTGTGTGCTCTCAACTTACCTGATAAAATTTTCCCTCTAGGAAAATTTCTTCACTCTTTCTTATAATATGTGTCATAGGGGTCATTAATTCATTCATATTTTTTATATCAAAGGTTTTTTTTCACTTTTGAAAGATACTTTTATGGACATGGAATTGTACATGTTGATTTTGTTCCTTCTGTTTTTCAAACAATTTTTGAAGAGCTGCTTTCTCAGTTGCATTTTTCCTATGGAAAAAATCTATCATATTTATTTTGCCTCTGTTTTATTTTAACGTTTTCTTTTTTAAAAATCGCTGATTTTGAACAAGAATATGATGCCCATGCTTATGTGAAATCTTCACTTAATTATATTGTCTTGAATTCTGTCACAATACTTAGGTTTATATTTTCATTATATTTGGAAATCATGATTGGCCACTATTTATTCAATTATTTATTCTATCCCCCTTCTCTGCATTGTCTTTCAGGACTTACTTTAGACACACATTAGGTTGCTTGAAGTTGTGTCATGGCTCTCTGAGAGTATGTTCAGATGATTTTTTTCTTTTTTCTTTTTTGAGTTTTCTTTTCTATGTATTTTAATTTGAATACTTTGGCTGTTGTCAAGTTCACAATTGTTTTCTCTTTTGTGGTATCTAATTTGCTGATAATCCCATACTATACATTTTTTAGCTCTGACATTTTAGTTTTCAGTTGTAGAAATTCAATTAGGACTTTTTTCCTCTTAATCTTCCATGTCCCTTTTAGTTCTTTCATGATACAGAATATATAAAAATTGCTACATATCACTTTCTCCTAATTTTGTCATCTGCATCAGTGTTTAGGCTAAGATTTAATTATCGTTTATGCTATATTTTCATATTTCCTTGGATATTAATCATCTATGAATACCAGGCATTTTGAAATATGCTGGATACAGATGGATATTTATTCCTAACATTAATATATATTATATTGTATTAACTATATTAATTGTATTTATTATATCATATTAATGGTAAAGCTATATTAGCTTTGATCTGTGAAACACTAAGGTTTTTTTTCTTTTCTAAAATTTTTATTGGCATATAAGTACAGGGGGATAAATTGTGATATTTACATATTTTCTCAAAATTTATCTTTGTTAGATTTACCCCTTCCATCATTCTCACTCTTCTCCCTCACCCCTTTTCTTAGAACAATTTCAACAGGCTTCATGATCCTGTTTTTTTTTTTTCCTATTATTTATATGTGCATATAATGTTGTTTGGGTCATTTCTCCTCTCTTCCCCCATCCCCTCCCATACTCCCCATTGCCTCCCTCTCCCCCACACCCTCTCACTACCAGGCAGAAACTATTGTGCCCTTATCTCTAATTTTGTTGAAGAGAGAGTATAAGCAATAATAGGAAGGACCAAGGGTTTTTGCTGGTTTAGATAAGGATAGCTATACAGGGAGTTGACTTGCATTGCTTTCCAGTGCATGTGTGTTACCTTCTAAATTAATTCTTCTCGAACTAACCTTTTCTCTAGTTCCTGGTCCCCTTCTCCTATTGGGCCTCAGTTGCTTTAAAGTATCTGCATTAGTTTCTCTTCATTGCGGGCAACAAATGCTATCTAGTTTTTTGGGTGTCTTACCTATTCTCATACCTTCCTGTGTGCTCTCACTTTATCATGTGGTCGAAGTCCAATTCCTTTGTTGTGTTTACCCTTGATCTAATGTCTGCATATGAGGGAGAACATATGACTTTTGGTCTTTTGGGCCAGGCTAAACTCACTCAGAATTATGTTCTCCAGTTCCATCCATTTACCTGTGAATGATAACATTTCATTCTTCTTCATGACTGAGTAAAATTCCATTGTATATAAATACCACATTTTCTTAATCCTTTCGTCAGTAGTGGGGCATCTTGGCTGTTTCCATAACTTGGCTATTGTGAATAGTGCTGCAATAAACATGTGTGTGCAGGTGCCTCTGGAGTAACCTGTGTCACACTCTTTTGGGTATATCCCTAAGAGTGGTATTGCTGGATCATATGGCAGATCTATGTTTAGATTTTTAAGAAGCCTCCAAACTTTTTTCCAGAGTGGTTGTACTAGTTTACATATAGGAATATATCCACCATGTTTATCCTCATTCAGCATTACCATATACCCACCTGCCTCTTACTGATTCCCACTTGCAGAAAAAACCTATTTTACCCTCCTGCCCTTCATTTTTTTAAAGTGTATATTGATAGTCCATGGGGGTTTGACCTTTGTACTTCAGGCCTATATATTATGCTTTAATCAAATTAATCTCCTACTACTTTCGCTTTCTCTTTCATCATACTCCTCTAATACTCAACAGCTTACAGTACAATACAATTTATTATATCATATATAGATGGGTTGTTTCAATATTTTTCATTCTCTAACATTTTTGCTTCTCCTGCCTCTTGTAGTCTCCTCAGACAGACCCACTAATACAATTTTATTCTCTCGCTCACTGTATATATGTATGTGCATGTATATATATATGATCATACATGTATCCATACATAAAAGTGTTGCTGAATGGAGCAATATAATAAAAATTTTAATTATAAGGAAATTGAACAAGGACTTTTGATTCAGGGGGTGAATTCAACTATGATATATTGTAAGACCTTTTGCAAATGTCTCAATGTTCCCTGAGATAAAGAATAATATATAAAAAATAAACTAAGAAAAAATAAAGTAAAATGAAAGCACTCAAAAATAGTTTTAAAGAATCAAAAATCCTAAAGTTGTTTTAAAAAAGAGTTAGTTTGACTTCTTTCATGGCACTCTGACAACATTTCATCTAAGTCTAATTCCTTCACACTATTGACCCAAGATTTGTCTCACTAGACAATTCCTGAAAATTTCAGTACCTTTCTAGTCAGCCTGTTTGAAGCAGGTATTATTCTATTTCCCATATGAGGGCTGGGAGTTCTTCCTTCCACAAGATTCTTTCCCAGTTGCACATAGTTTCCTTGCATGCACGTTTTGGTCATGTCTATGCTGATGCTGCATAAGACTGTAAAACTCAGTTTTCCTTCTAAATAGCTTTCTTCTAGCTGGTACTTTTGTCTCACAAACTTTATTCATTCTGGTTGTGCAATTTCTGTCAGAGATTTCTTTCCTTTGTGGTTTGTTATCTAGTGCCTTGGATATTAACATTTCAGGTTTCATCTATTTACTCTAACATGTTTGTTTCAGGAAAGGAGATAAATCCAGTCTTACTGATTTCATCTTGTGTGGAAACAGCAATCCCTTCTCTTCTTTTTTATGTACCTAGAAGATAGGGCTTGTTTAGTGTGCAGTCCATAAGAAAATAACTATATAATAAAAGCACTGAGGCTTTTATAGGCAAAAGGAAGTAAGTTAAGAAAGGTAAGTAAAAATATAAGCAAAAATGCCACGTTTCTAAAATGACATATATCCTTGTTTCTAAAAGGACATATTTCCTTGTGACCAAGGAAAAAAGAAAAAAAAAACTTCCTAAAAGAAAAACTGAAACATTTAATTATTTTAATTTTTAAGAAACTGACTATATTTAGTATTTCATTACTAAATACTAGGTTGTTTATTGACTAATGGATACCACAGCTGATTTTATAATTTAAACACCAGAGTCAATTAGTTTTTTCATTGTTTACAAAGATGTTGAACTCTCTCTCAATTATATATAAAGCCAAGTTAAACATCTCTATGCACAAAAATGTATCTAGTAAGTAAAGTGGGATTACATTCACTTTAAAATATCTTTATTTGTAGTTCAAAAATTTAAAACTGATCATTATTGACAATTGTGTTTCATGTAAAATTCTTCCTTAAATTGCCAGTTCACTTTTAAATATGCATTTTCCAATCATTAATGCTATTTATTTTATTTACTCCTTAAATGTATAGCCTCTAAAGACCAGCATGTAAAGAAAATAATTGTCTGTTTAAGAGCATTTGATTTGAAGCCAGCCTTCCAAGTCATCTTTGCCTGAATGATTATTTTTATTCCTGGAAAAATGTGAATTAAGTAGTTTTTCCAATACTTACTGATCATTGTTAAACATTTCACCAACTTGTAAGATATGTCTCAGCGTTATAAGTAGTGTGCATTATTTAGACCTTTTAAAAATACTTTCCTATAAGTTAGGGTGCATGTAATTTGCTAGTGTGTAATGCTTATGAAAAGTTTGCATGAAAATTACTTATATATGAGGTTTCCTGTATATTGTTCTTTCTTCAATGAAAATGCTCTAAATACATGAGTAATTTATTGAAATTCAATCTGTCAATTTGTTCATTGCACTACCATATGTGAAAAAGGACACACACACACACACACACACACACATCCCAAATTGCCTCTTTATAAGCTAATTATGGGCTCATAAGTAGAAATCACAAATTAATGTCCAATTTTAATATTCTAATTGATAGAGAATTTAACTCCTAACAAAAATTTATGTAATATCTGGAGATTATCTATTTAGAGCAGCTATGAGTCAGGCATTAGTAATGAAAAAACTCTAGTTAAATTGTGCACTGAGAATTGTGATTATTTAAAGCAAAGGTGTGATGTGTCCATTGATGTGTCATGAGAGTATCAGGAATCACAAATGATTTGGTCAGGTTGTTTCCCACAGAAATGCTTAAGTTTGATTGGAAGCACAACAGTTAGAAATCAGCCATATTTCATATATTTAAGGACAGTTTCTTTAGAGAATTAAAAAAAATCACAGAAAAATATGGTCTTTTAATCACTATTTCAGGAAGGTATTAATTTTTTTCTCTAGTATTAGAGAAAAGTTAATTTTGACAAGTAAAAAAGAAAGGAGATAAAGGAGCAAAGCAAACATTTTCCTTTCTGTGTATTTTTTCATTGAGTGGCAATAATCAGAACAAGTCTTATAAGTCTTTTGTTTTCTTTTGTTATTGTTATTGAAAGAAATTAAGTTTCTCATGTACTATATTAAACTTTACATTGTTAAAATATGTATAAGTTTAATACTAAATTAGAATACTAGTGTTTAAAATAATGAATTCAGAATTTCACTGACAGCCACGCAAAACATGTAAAATACCAAGTATTAATGAGACTATCCAAATAAGTCCAAAAATTATTTTATAATCTCCCAAAAGATGGAGCTTAATTTCTTTTGTTTTTATTTTTATACTTTATTTTTATTATTGTTGTACTTAGGATACATTGTAATATTGACAAAAGTTCTTACAGTATATCATAGCTGATTCACCCCCTCCATCATTCTCCTTTATCCTCCCGCCTTCCACACCAGATGTAGTTACTCGTTTCTAATAAATAGGATGAGCTGACAATGTAATTTCAAGTAATATGGTATGTTCTCTCTCTCTCTCTCTCTCTCTCTCTCTCTCTTTCTCTCTCTTCTGATTCACAGGAAAACTATTTGCCATGTTAGAATACTAAAGCAGTCTTAAGGAAAACCCACATAGTTGGAGACTGAAGCCTCATACTAACAGCCAGATAAGAAAGGAACAGGTCACTCACCAACAGCCATGTGTGTGCACCATCTTGAAACTGCAACCTCAGTCCACAAATTGACAGCAGGTTTATTGATAACCTCTGGGCCAGAAATGTGCAACCAACTTACTCTCATACTCTAGATCCACAACTTTGCAACAATGAATGTTTGTCCTTCTATATAAGTTGTAAAGTCATTTGTTAATGTAGTAATAGCTAAAAACTGATACTACATTTGAAAGGAAAGTAAAACTTACTTCAAAATTGCTTTATTTTCCCAATATAGCTATCTCATTATAACATTTGCAAATATGAGCAATGTAACCATTTCAAATGGGATAAAAAATGACAATATACTGGCCTTCAAACTGATTATATTCAACAAAACTGGGACTTATCTATGGTGAAAGACAATGGTATGAACAATTTGATGAGAATGTAACAAAATAAGATTATAAATATGGAGTGAAGAGAGTTGATAATGCTGAAATCTGAAGAAAGAACTTTGAAGAAGTTTCCTTGACTCCATAGCAGTGAAACAAATTTAGAAGTCAGCAAATTTTTTGTAGAGAAAGTCAACCCACACAGCCACCACCACCAACAGAGAAGAGAATCCATGAGAAAGTCACAGACAGTGAAACTGCAATTTCATTTGGAACTCAAAGTAGTTCTGTATTGCTGAATAGAAAGTGTCAAGTGAGAAATGGTCAAATATTACACTGATGTGCTAATCCAAGGTAATGATTAAAGAGTGTTTGACTGAAAATTTGGGCTTAGTTTACAAACATCAGGAACTCACTAAGGAGATACAATACACATATAAGGTACTACACAACTGCTGTATTCCACTAAATTTTCATTAAGTGAACATACACATGCAATCAATAAACAGATTAAAAACTCATAGTGATATCAATACCCAGATGATGTTTCTGGTCACTAAGAGAGCAGCCAATTCACAAAGCTGTCTTAGAAACACCCCAGGGAAAATATGTCTCCTTAGAGACCTGGGGTAGTGAAACAAGAAGGTTTTTTTCTCTTGAATTTTTTACAATTATTGCAATATTTTTATTATCAAACTGGAAACAATAGAATTGGCAAATATATCAAACAAAATGACATGCTCAATAGTCTTTAGTGCTCTGAGAAACATTTAATCTGATACTATCAAAAATAGCCAGTTTTTACCTTGCTTCATTTTTTTTCATAAGCTTAGTACGACCTGAAATCACACTATAAATATATATCCATAATTGTTAACTGTCACTATCTATATTGTAAGTTCTATGACAATGGAAATCTTGACTGTCTGATCACTATTTCTAGCACCTACAGAAGTGGTTGGGCACACAGCAGATGGAAAGTACATATTTGTCAATTACATAAATGAACTTTGAGCCATTAACATATCTTTGTAAACACATATACAACATTAAGTTGAGACATTGCATGTCTACTCAATCAAAGGTATATAGTACATTAATCAACATTAGAATATCTTTAAAGTTGATAACTATAACTACATAACAAACACACCAGAGCTAACACTGAGTTCTGGTGTTATGGAATACCAAGTTTCTGTGTATGAGAACCACCTCAAGATAATATGAAACCAAAAAAGAGAATAAAAGATCCAGGATTGCACAACACGTGATTTATTGGGGACTTACTGACAGACGCCTGGTTCTAGATGGTGGCAAAATCAGGTGAATCTTTGCAAGTTCAGGCAGAGGGAGGGGGCAGAAGGAAAAGAGAAATATGACTGAAGTAGAAACAAACTTGAAAAGCATAGCAAGTGGGTTAGGAACTCTGAGACATCTCAAATATAATCATGCTATTCTAAATTATTTTTTGCAAAGGTTTCACTCTAGTCATCAGAGACATTAAAAAAAACAAACAGCAAAACAAGAGGGTAATAAAGATTTCCTACATTATTCTTCTATAAATATGGAAGATATGTTTCCAAATGTGACAAGAAATATTATGGGAGACTGCAGATGCAAAAATGGAGTAGATGTAATACTCTTTCCTCAGAGGCGCTGATAAAAAAGACTATTATAAACCACTACAAAATAATTTCTTTATCCAAAAGCTCTGAAGCAGTTATTAAACCAGCTGTTTTCAAAAGTACACAAATCTGCTAAGTTGCAGTTGGGTAACTGTTAAATGTTAAGGCAGTGAATGATCAGGATGGAGCAGATGGTCTGGGAATGGGTGAGAAAATGGCAATGTTAATACCACCAGACTAAGATGTTCATTTGTGCTGTGGTATGCGCAGACTGGGTGAATAATGAAGGTTCTCTAATAATTGTGTAAATCCCAACATTATTAAATCGATTCAGCTGGGGTTTCTTAATATATGTGAAGCACTTGATGTACTTGGAGAAATACCTCCTCTTTGGGTAAAGCTGTTCTCATTAACGCACACTGCTTTATTTGCTGTGACCTCAGTGTTCCTGTTAAGTAATGAGTGGAATAAGAATTAGAAATCCACTTTCAATTTAAGCATTAGGAAAGAGGGAAAATGTTAAGAAAAGTGTCAAAGTGTGAGCATTGCATAAGATTGGCCTGCAGCATTAATTTACCCATCAAGTTCAGTTAATGTTTGTTTTAGACTATTTAAGAGTTTATAATTAGACTTGTACTTTAGAGGTTTAAGAAAGTTGCCTTTCCTAGCCAATGTTTATTTTACCTGAGAAGAGTCATTTTCATGTATCTCCAGGTTTTTAGTTTAACTTGGACATTCTCAGACATTTAGCACTATATTAATTCCAAGGTTTGTGGAAAAGAGCTTCTGGAAAGCAGAGCTGTCTACAGCAGTTTTTTCAACCTTGACACTGCTGATACTTATTTTGTGGGTGGAGATGGTTAGTGACATCTCTGGCCTTGGCCTACTGGATGCTAGTAGCAGCCTCACTTTCCCCAACCCAGGAAAATTGTGACAAATAAGAATATATCCACATATCAAATGTCCCTTTGGGGGACAAACTCCCACTACCACACCCTTACTCTTCAGTGAGAATATTAGTCCATAGGCAATCCAAAAGAAACTTGGATTTTTCTGGAGAAAAAAAAGAAAGGAAATGAAAAGGCCATGAAAGTATGAACACAGAGTTAAAATTGTTAATTGAATTTGGCTTTCAATGCATGCGTTGGTGTATAAAGTTCATAAAACTATATAAAATACCAAACATTATATTTCAATTTTATGAGCACTAATTATGTGGTGGTTTAAATTGTTGAGAATTAAAGAGAGTCAAATGTAAATTAAAAATAATGTGATAGGTGCTTTTTCAAACTATTCTCAAAATGGTAGACAACCAAGATGTTACAAAAATGAAGAAAAACTAAAGTCAATTAGATTTTGAGATTTGCCAACACACCACACCTCCATGCTGAAGAATCGTCTTGTCTACAAGCATGTTGAAGATTCTAACACATGCATACTCTGGAGACAAAGATAGAAGCAGATCTTACCTGCAAAACAAACTAAAATAAAAAGCACTGGTGGTGTAGCTCAACTGGTAGAGTGCATGAGGAGGACCTGAGTTCAATTCTCAGTACTGAAAAAAATCAAACACAAACCCACTCTAAAACATCTTGCAGTTAAAAATAAAAAGAACCTCCAACATTTTTCTTGGAATATTTATGTGTGTGTGTGTGTGTGTAATGTGTTAACTTTTTTCACCATAGTGTCTGTGTCATCTTAAGCAAAGGGAAACCACAAAATCTATAGGATCTACATCTTAAAACTCATAAAACTTATAAGATAGCCCATTCTATCTTTGCCTAATACTTAATCAGGCTCCTTTAGAGATCTTTGTATGAAATTGTAAGAGATCTTTTGTGGAAAGAGGAAGGGATGTGTTTGTGGTGGGAAGAAGCATGGCAGTGCAAGGGCAGTTGGGGTGATTGAGTAGGGGATTGACTCCAATCAGATTCATTGTTGCCAATAGGACCTGACATATGGTGGGGAGGTAACTTTAACATATGCAAATTTTAAATAAAAATAAAGTTTTAGCAACTGAGAGTAGGTATATATAAACTTACATATAGGCCAGCCACTTATTTAAATACCAGCAGTTACCAGAGAAGATAAAGTTATAGACATATTCACTTATGACCTTGTTACTTATTAATGTAGTCCATTTAACCTAAGCACCATGTTTTATCTCTGTTACATATCATCTTTTAAGACTTTCCAATATTGGAAAAATAGTTTAATGCAAATAAATACTAAGGGAAAAATATGAGAAACTTTTAATCTTGCAAAGACTACGATTTCATGAACTGTGGTAAGTGACTTTGGAGAACTAATACAATTACAGACAATACCTTGAACACAAGAAATATGAAATTTCTAGAAGAGTTATCAAGTTAATATCTAAAGAAGAGAAATGGGAAAGGTGGGAAAGAAGAGAGCCTTCAAAAGTTAATCATTTAAATATCAAAAGATGATGAGGTCTTTGGAATTTTAATGAAGGAACTTCAAAAATTTTGCCAAATGATCCTTTTCATCTTTGGACTTTTGATTTCAATTATATACTATCATTTTAATATAGTTAGAAAAATTACACTACAGTTAAATTAGTTTTTTTTCATTTCATAAGTTACATTAGTGATTAAAACCCCAAATAATTCATTTTCATCATTTTTAGTTTTGTATTTCAAATTGAGTATTTGGAGCATTCAAATTTTCTCAATACTTATTGTGAAGTTTCAAAACTACATTTGAAAATTTTTGAGGTTGACTTGTTTTATACACCAAGTGTCCTCCAAAAAAAGAGAATCTTCCTGAATCTTGGTAGCTAGGAGGGACTGTATTTAAAAAAGCCATTTAACAGTTGTGATATTTAGCTCTACATTTATGACAATGTCAAGTAAGAAATAAACTCCCCTTAAGTTTTACATTTAATATTTATAATGCATACCTTGTTTCAGTTGCAAAAAACAAGAAAAGTGTCATATTGATAACTTTTCCCTTATTAATATATAATTTTATAATTCTTTGTAGATTAAAAATCAGCCATCTGGAAGAAAGCACACCCAAACATAAAAACATCAAGAAATCATCTCATTCCCTCACTGTGTCAGGTAAACTATATGAAGACTTTTTTCTCTGTTTAGAAAACAGAAACTGCTTTACATTGTAACAACTGTAGAAAATAAGAAATAAGAATAATGAGGAAAACTATCATACAACTTCCAAAATACAAGAATGTTCAACATTTTAACAATATTTTTTCAACCTTCCATCTATATTTATCAACTTGTGTTATCTGAAATATGTTCCCTAGTTATCAAAAGCCTTTTGTGATAATCTTAGTGTCATTGATGCATGTACCACATTTTACTAAACATTTCTGTCATTGAATATTTAATTTGTATACATTGATTATTATGAACAAATTGTGGGAGTTTTGCATAATTCTGAGTATGACTGCTCAGTTATTCTTTAGGGATAGGTTTGTGTAAATTAACTATAAGACTAAAGGCTAAAGGTTTACATATTCTTGTTTTTTAATTAACAAAATATTTATTTAAAAACAAGTCATAGAATAACACTTATCAAAAATGTGTGGAATCAATATGAAAAAAGTTTTTTTTTATTCTTGTGCTGAGTAAAAGTACACTGTGGCATTTACAAAAACATTACCAAACACTATTGAAAAAATGATAAATTACTATAGTACCTTTTAAAAATAACTTATTTCATAATCCTCTATGCCTGAATAGCCTTGGTCTTAGTAATTTAACTTCTACAGAATATAACTTATTGCTGGGTGCCAGTGGCTCATGCCTGTAAACCTAACTCTTTGAGAGGCAGACATTGGGAGGATAATGGTTCAAACCCAGCCTGGGCAAACAGTGCACTAGACCCATCTGAAACAATAGCTGGGTGCAGTAGTGTGCATCTGTCATCCTAGCTGTGGTGGAGGCTAAAAATAGGAGGACTGTGGTCCAGGTTTACCTGGCCAAATTGTTAAACTCTACCTCCAAAATAATCAGAGCAAAAATGGCTGGAGACATTGCTTAAGCAGTAACAAGCCTACCTAACAAGCATGAAACACTGAGTTTAAACTCCAGTACCACCAAAGAAAAATCCCTCTGTAACTATCTTAAACTACAAAAATGTCTTTTTTTTTTTTTTAAATCAGAAAACAAGAGGACAGAACAGGTCCTTCCTGGGGGAAGGTTGGTATCAGTGCAAAGGGGAGGAGGTAGGGAAAAGGCACAAAAGGGTAAATATAGTATAAATACTGTGCACATATGTACGTAAAGGGAAAAAATGATACCTGTTGAAACTGTTCCAAGAATGGGAGGAGGGGAGAATGATGGAGGAGATGAATTCAAGTGTGATATATTTGATAGATTACAGTAACTTTTGTAAATGTCACATTGTATTCTAGCACAACAATAAAAAAAGAATATAACATCTAGAGATCTAGAGATGTGACTCAATTGGTAAAATTCTTACCTGTGCATGAGGCCCTATATTCACTCCTAAGTACCATATGAAAGGAAAATAAAGGGGGAAAATGTTGTAATGTATACAAATGTTCTCCAGAGATATCTTGAGTGCATGGTAACAAATCAATAATCCAATGGAGAGGTTGGGGGAGTTAAAGGAACTTAACTCTCTATTACATATAAGTAGCCATTAACAATGAAACTCAGTATGGAATACTTTAGTTACCAATAAACTAGAGAATAAATTTTATGTACTAGTAAAAAATTATGTGCATGATATATTGCAAGTGGAAAATTGAAGACCACTTTATTCTCTGAGTTCATCTTTGCAAAAGTTTTTTCCAAGATGGAGACTAGAGGGAGGAAGCAGATAGCGTGTGTTCCTTCACATAAAAATTTTCCTGAGATGCTGGAGACACAACTGACAGGAAAAACCACCAAGAGGCAAAACTCCGACACCTCTGCACCCCCAGCCCACACATAGCTTCCCCACACCACAGTATATGGAGAAACCAGGAGGGCTCCCATGCCACCAGGCACTGGCTCCTAACCTGCTTGGCAAACCAGCAGGTGAGCAAATAAGTGGCATGCAGTACTCCCACAGCCACCTCTGGGAAAGATCAGCATAGTCCCCTGGACAGACTGACCCCTGCCCTGCAAAAAAAAAAAAAAAAAACAATAAAAAACTAAATAATAGCAACTGCAAAAAAGGACAAGTAGCAAAGATGGAGGGGCATCCTGAGCTCTGGAAAAAGGGGGAGGGGGTCTTCCCTGTGAGGCACACTGTGCCAGAGAGTAGGGGAGGAGCACTTCCCCAGCAAACTGTAAATAAACAAGCCAACCAGAGAAGGTGGGTGTGGCATAACCCCCCCCCCAGTGGACTTGGAGAGGGAAAGGCTTCCAACAGTGACTGACATGAGGCACAGTCCACCAGAGAGTGGGGGAGGGGCATTTCCCCACGTGAACTGTAAATAAACAAGGGCTGCAATTACAACAAGATGGTAGAGCCCTACACTGGAGAAAAGAGAAGGGGCAGGCATCCAGGAGAACCTTAAATAAACACAGCCAGCTGGACTAGATCTACTACTCAAATACCAACACCAGGACTGAATGATGAAGAAGTAACACCAGAAACAGAACTATTAAGGCTGAAATTTATTGCATTTGAACCTGGGTTTTGTTTTTTGTGTCTTCTTTCTCTGTCTCTTTAATCCCTGTTTAGCTCACTGCTGATTAGTACACTATCTCTCCCCATTTATTTCTTTGGCTGTGTATCTTTTTTTCCTTCTCCTCTCTTTTTTCTTTACCTTCTTGCTTGCTTTCTCCTCTTATCCTTCCACTCTAGATACCATCATCTTTACTATTACTAGCTAGACAATACTAAATTGCACACAGTACAAGGACAGTAACAGCAGCAAGTGGAATGATGGGAAAACAGAAAAAAGATGGAAACCATTTTCCCCAAAAAAATAAATTAGTAAAGAAAGCAGAGGGAAATGAAGAAAACAGAGACTCAGATCAAGAGTCCAACAAAACAAAGGCAAACTATGACAAAGAACCTAATGAAGCCTATAAGAACAGCCCGGAAAAAGAAATCCTGCAAGTAATCAATGAGAACTTTATAGAAATGATACTGGATATGGTCAACCAAAATGTACAGGAGACACTCAAGAAATACCAAGACAAAAAAAAAAATAGAGAATTTGAGAAAGCACAAAAACAAATAAAAGAAACTGTAGAAGCATTGTATAAACACTAAAGTAAAACAAAGAAAACCATAAATAGAAAGACAAATGAATTCAGGACAAAAATAGACAATATTAAAGAGGAAGTGACCCAGGATATGGAAAACCTCAGAAAAAAGAATGAAACAGAAATGCAAAACAAAATGGAAGGCCAATCCAGCAGACTACAACAAGCAGAAGTCAGAATCTCAGAACTCAAAGATGAAATGGTAATTAAAGGAAAAACTGAAGAACTACTAGTTGGACAACTCAAGATGTGTGAAAGAAGAATGCAAGAATTCAACAACTCCATCAAAAGACCAAACCTGAGAATCATGAGCACTAAAGAAGGAGAAGAGGTACAAACAAGGAGAATTTGTAATATATTTTACAAAATAATAACAGAAAATTTCCCAAATCTAGAGAAAACTATGCAAATTCAGGTACAAGAATCCTCCAGGAAACCAAACACACTTGACCAAAATAGAACTACCTCATGACATATTACCATTAAAACAACAAGCACAGAGTATAGGGAAAGAATATTGAAGGCTGTAAGAGAGAAAAAAAAAGTAACTTACAAAGGTAAACCCATCAAAACCACAGCAGATTCCTCAACAGAGGCATTAAAAGCAAAAAGAGCATAGGGTGAGGTCTTCGGGGCACTGAATGAAAATAACTTCAACCCTAGGATACTCTACCCAGCAAAACTATCATTCAAAATAGATGGAGCAATGAAAGTCTCCCATGATAAGCAGAAACTAAAACAATACGTGACCACAAAGCCACCACTACAAAAGAGTCTTCAAGGGATTCTGCACACAGAAAGTGAAACCCAACAAAACCATGAAAGGGCAGGCAGCACCAAACTACAGGAAAAGAAAAAGCAAGAAAGTAGAGAGTAACCTCAACTTAGGTTCACACAATCAAACCTTCAAACAACTAAGACAAATAAATGACAGGAATCACCACATACCTATCAGTACGAATACTTAATGTTAATGGACCTATCAAAAGACACAGTATGATGAACTGGATTAAAAAGGAAGATCCAACAATTTGTTGCTTCCAGGAGACCCATCTCATTGATAGAAATAAGAATAGGCTTAGGGTGAAAGGCTGGAAGAAGATTTACCAAGCCAATGGCCCCCGAAAACAAGCAGGAGTAGCAATACTTATCTCAGACAAAGTAGACTTCAAACCTACACTGATCTAACGAGACAAAGAAGAGCATTACATACTAATAAAAGGGAAAATACACCAAAAGGAAATAACAATTATCAACCTATATGCACCCATTATCAGTGCACCCAATTTCATCAAACATACCCTAAAGGATCTAAAAACATATATAAACTCCAACACAGTGGTAGTGGGAAACTTTAATATCCACCTATCACCAATAGTTAGGTCAACCAAACAAAAAATCAATAAATAAATTCTAGATCTAAAACATACCAAAGAGCAAATGGACCTAGTTAATGTCTACAGAACATTTCATCCAACTTCTACACAGTATACATTCTTCTCAGCAGTCCACAGAACCTTCTCCAAAATTGATAATATCCTAGGGCACAAAGCAAATATCAGCAAATATAAGAAAATAGAAATAATCCCATGCATTCTATCTGATCACAATGCATTAAAACTAGAATTCAACAACAAAAATAATAACAAAAAACATTCAAGCAGCAGGAAACTGAATAACATATTGCTCAATGACCAATGGGTCATTGATGAAAGAAAAGAGGAAATTAAAAGGTTCCTGGAAGTTAATGAAAATGAAACACAACCAACTAGAACCTATTGGACATAGCAAAGGCAGTCTTAACAGGAAAGTTTATAGCCTTGAATGCATATATTAAAAACACAAGAAGATCTCAAATCAATGACCTAATGTTACATCTTAAACCCCTAGAAGAAAAAGAACAAGCAAATCCCCCCTAAAAAAAAAACAGGAGACGAGAAATGATAAAAATAAGAGCTGAAATCAATGAAATAGAAACAAAAAAACCATACAATGAATTAATGAAACAAAAAGCTGGTTCTTTGAAAAATAAACAAGATCAATAGACCCCTGGCAAACCTGACTAAAATGAGGAGAGAAAAAAAACCCAAATCAGGAAAATCAGGAATGCAAAAGGGGAAATAGCAACAATTACCATGGAAGTCCAGGAAATCATCAGAGATTACTTTGAGAACATATATTCTAATAAATATGAAAATCTTGAAGAAATGGATAGATTTCTAGATACTTATGATCATCCAAAACTGAACCAAGAGGACATTAATCATCTGAGTTGATCTATAACACAAAATGAAATTGAAGCAACAGTCAAGAGTCTCCCAAAAAAGAAAAGTCAGGACCTGATGGATTCTCTGCTGAATTCTATCAGACCTTTAAAGAAGAACTAATACCAACCCTCCTTAAACTGTTCCACAAAATAGAAAGGGAAGGAAAATTGCCAAATACATTTTCTGAAGCCAGTATTACACTCATCGCAAAACCAGGCAAAGACACCTCCAAAAAGGAGAACTATCAGCCAATCCCCTTAATAAACATTGATGCAAAAATACTCAATAAAATAATGGCAAGCCGAATGCAACAACACATCAAAGAGACCATTCATCATGACAAAGTTGGCTTCATCCCAGGAATGCAGGGGTGGTTCAACATATACAAATCAATAAATGTAATACACCACTTTAATAGAACCAAAAACAAAAACCACTTGACCATCTCAATAGATGCAGAAAAAGCCTTTGATAAGATCCAACACCATTTCATGATAAAAGCTCTAAGAAAACTAGGAATAGAAGGAATGTACCTCAGCATTATAAAAGCTATATATGATAAACCTACAGCCAAAATTATACTTAATAGGGAAAAACTGAGACCCATTCCCTCTAAAATCAGGAACAAGACAAGGATGCCCACTATCTCCACTCCTATTCAACATAGTACTGGAATTCCTAGCCAAAGCAATAAGGCAAGAAGAAGAAATAAAAGGAATACAAATAGGTAAAGAAACTGTCAAAATATCCCTATTTGCAGATGATATGATCCTATACCTTAAAGACCCAAAAAACTCTACCCAAAAACTCCTAGACACCATCAACAGCTATAGCAAGGTGGAAGGATATAAAATCAACTTTCAAAAATCATTAGCTTTTCTATACACTAATAATGAACAAAATGAGAAAGAATATATGAAAACAGATGGATCCAAGATGTCAATTAGAACACAGCCACAGAACTTTTGACCTCTGTGATCCAGGGACTTTGACAAGAAGCTGGAGACTTGCTTGAATGAGGTAAAGCACCAGGGAGAGCTGAAACATCATCACTCTGTACCCCTAGCTCCTGGGAGGCCTCTCCACCCCAGCATATACTAAAAGAATAGCAGGTGCTGCACACCAAGCCCTGCCCCATAGGCCCATGGAGAAGCTGCTCCATATGCTGTGGGATCTCCGATACTCCAGCCCTGCTCTTCTGCCCCACCAGAGCTGTGCTACCTAAAACTCCCACCCCTCAGACCTGCAGGATCTCTGTTGGAGGAACCTTAAGACCAGGGATCCACAAATATTTATGATATTTGCCAGGCCACACACCCCCAGGCCTGCACAGCCCTGCAGGAGCTCCATCTCACTTGGCCACACTCCCCAGCCCTGCGCAATCTCTGCTTTGCCAGCCAGGCTCCCAAGGCCTGCACAGCCCTGCAGAAACTCCATCTTGCTAGGCCATGCTCCCCAGCCCTGCGCAATCTCTGCTTTGCCAGCCAGGTTCCCAAGGCCTACACAGCCCTGCAGGAGCTCCATCTCACTGGGCTGTGCTCCCCAGCCCTGCACAATCTCTGCTTTGCTGACCACACCCCCAAAGCCTGCACAGCACTGCACAATATTCACTCTGGAAGGCTGTGCCCTTAAGGCCTGCCAAGCTAGGGACCAACACACACACGATTTCTGTTCTGCTTGACTGTGCCCCCCAAACCTGTCAAGCCAGGGATCCATAGACATGCAGGATCTCCACTCCTCCAGCCTGCACCCTTCAGGCATGCCAAGCCCATGCTCCAAAGGCCTGCTACTTCACCTCAGCTAAAGGCATCCACCTAAAGACCCATGGGACAACACCCACCATCCACTTGTCACAGGAAGGCTCCAAACCTACCTAAGAGACACACACAGACAGGTCTGGATGTTAAAGAACTAGCAGCAGAACAACTAAGACTGCAATTCTATTGCTCCAGAATTGATGATTTTTTTTTAAATTTTAAGTTTTATTTTTTTTCCCTTCTTTAAGGGATTTGCTGCCTGGTTTACTGTTTGATCATCCACCATCTCTACCATATTTTTTCTCTTTTCCTCTCTATTCTATTCCTTTTATCTTTCCATCTCTCTCTCTGTTTTTATCCTTCTTTCTTGGTTTTGTTAGTATTAACATTGCTACCCAGCTAACACTAAATTACACATAGTTCAGGGATAGAAACATTACCTAGTGGAAATATGTGAAGAAGAAAAAGGGAAGGAAACTGTTATCCCCAAAAAATAAAGTATTGTAGGATTTAGAGCGAAATGAAGAAAACGGATACCCAGACCCAGACTCCAACAAAACAAAGATAAACTATACCAAGGAACACAATGAAGCCCACAAGAACACTCTGAAAGAAGAAATCCTACAAGTAATTAATGAGAATTTCATAGACATGTTACTAAACATGGTCAACCAAAATCTACAGGAGACACTCAAGAAATTTTAAGAGGATAAAAATAAAGAATATGAGAAAACACAAAAACAAATAAATGAAATCATAGAAGCCCTAAATAAAAGCCAAACTAAAACTAAGACCACCACAAAGATAGAGATAAATGGATTAAGGTCAAAAATTGACAATATTAAAGAGGAAGTAACCCAAGAAATGGAAAACCTCAGAAAAAAGCATGAAACAGAAATACAAAACAAAATGGAAAGCCATTGCAGCATTGGAAAAACAGAAGACAGAATCTCAGAACTTGAAGATGAAATGGCAATTAAAGGAAAAACTGAAGAACTCTTAAATAATTCAAGACCTGTGAAAAGAAAATGCAAGAACTCACTGACTCCATCAAAAGACCAAACCAGAGAATCATGGGCATTGAAAAGTAGAAGAGTGCAAGCAAAAGGAATGTGTAATATATTCAACAAAATAATAACAGAAAACTTCTCAAATCTAGAGAAACCTATGCTCATTCAGGTACATGAAGCCTCCAGAACACCGAACAGACCTGACCAAAGTAGAAGCACCCCACAATATATTATCATTAAAACAACAAGTACAAAGACTAGAGAAAGAATATTGAAAGTTGTAAGAGAGAAAAAACAAATAACATACAAAGGCAAACCCATCAAAATCACAGCAGACTTCTCAACAGAAACATCAAAAGCAAGAAGAGTGTGGAGTGAGGACTTCCAAGCACTGAATGAAAATATCTTCAACCCCAGGATACTCTACCCAGCAAAACTATCATTCAAAATAGACAGAACAATAAAAGTCTTCCATGATAAGCAGAAGCTAAAACAATATATGACCACCTAGCCACCACTACAAAAGATACTCCAAGGAATTCTGCACACAGAAAATGAAAGCAAACAGAACCATGAATGGGCAGGCAAAACCAAACCACAAGAGAAGTAAAGGCAGGAAAGCAAAGAGTAACACTGATTCAGCTACATAGAATCAAACCCTTAATCAACAAATACAACTACATGACAGGGATCACCATGTATTTATCAATACTAACACTGAATGTTAATGGACTAAATTCCCCCAACAAAAGACACCGATTGGCAAGCTAGATTAAAAAGGAAGATCCAACAATCTGCTGACTACAGGAGACCCACCTCATCGACAGAAATAAGTACTGGCTGAGAATGAAAGGCTGAAAGAAGATTTATTAAGCCAATGGTCTCCAAAAACAAGCAGGGGTAGCAATACTTATCTCAGACAAAGCAGACTTCAAACCTACTTTGATCAAATGAGATAAAGACGGACACTGCATACTAACAAAAGGGAAAATACACCAAAAGGAAATAACAATTATCAACTTATATGCACCCAACAGCAATGCATCCAATTTCACCAATCATACTCTGAAGGGCCTAAAATCATATATAGACCCCAACACAGGGGTAGTGGGAGACTTTAATACCCACCTATCACTAATAGATAGGTCACCCAGACTAAAAATCAATAAAGAAATCCTAGAACTAAATCACACCATAGATCAAATGGACCTAGCTGATGTCTACAGAACATTTCATCCAACTTCTGCACAGCAGCCCATGGAACCTTTTCCAAAATTGATCATATCTTAGGGCACAAAGGAAGCCTCAATACATATAAGAAAATAGAAATAATCCCATGCATTCTGTCTGACCACAATGCATTAAAACTAGAAATCAACAACAAAAACAGCAGTAAACAACACACAAACAATTGGAAGCTGAACAACACATTACTCAATGATGAATGGGTCACTAATGAAATAAAAGAGGAAATTAAAAGGTTCTTGGAAGATAATGAAAATGAAAACATGACCTACTGGAACATATGGGACATAGCAAAGGCTGTCCTAAGAGGAAAGTTTATAGCCATGAGTGCATATATCAAAAAGACAGAAAGAGATCAAATTAATGACCTAACACTAAGCTGAAACTCCTAGAAAAACAAGAACAAAAAAACCCCAAAACAAGCAGAAGGAAAGAAATACTTAAGATAAGGACTGAAATCAGAAACAAAAAAAACCATACAAAGAATCAATGAAACAAAATGCTGGTTCTTTGGAAAAGTAAATAAGATTGAAAGACACCTGGCAAACCTAACTAAAATGTGGAGGAAAAAAACCAAAATCAGTAAAATCAGAAATTCAAAAGGTGAGATAACAACAAACACCACGGAAATGCAGGAAATCATCAGAGTCTGCTTTGAGAGCCTATACTCTAATAAATTTGAAAATCTCAAAGAAATGAATAGATTTCTAGAAACTTACAACCACCCAAAACTGAACCAAGAGGATATTAATCACCTGAAGAGATCTATAAAACAATAAGAAATTGAAGCTGCCATCCAGAGCATCACAAAAAAGAAAAGTCCAGGACCTGATGGATTCACTGCTGAATTCTATCAGACAT